>NW_027637844.1:0-12228 GCF_951216825.1 Electrona antarctica | reverse complement strand
GTACAACGATATTATGATGTGTTGAATGAATACACGGGCCGCAGCAACATGGGTCGCGCCGCCACTAGCTTCTCTTTACATCAGAAAAATAAGAAAAGAAGAAAAAAGAAGGATAGGGGGGGGGGGGGGCAGAGTTGGGGTGGGTGTTTTGACAGAGAGGGAGGGGGGGACGGGTGTAAACATCACATCACATTACATTACAGTTGCATTGTATTGTGTGGGCACAGAATGTTCTTGGGTGGGGGGCAGGGCGGGTTGTAGGTCTGTACACCGATCAAAAAGCACTACTCTCACGCCGCTCTTCAAGTTGGAAGGGCTGCGTGCGCGTAGGAAAAAAAAAAAGGGAGCACAGCCGGAGCAGCAGCGGGTGGGGCTTGGGCATCATCCAGGGGGGGGGGGGGGGGAGGGCGGCGTGTGGTGTAGGAGTGTGTGAAGTGTTCGTTAAGTTCATTGTTTATGTTTGTGTGTCCTGAGCTGCCCTCCCGGATTTGGATCCCAGGTCGCTCTGTCTCGAAGTCCAGATAGTGAGAGGAATAACACAGCAAGCTGTGCAGACTGCGTGGCCTTGGTTCCCAGACGGGAGCACTTTCAGATGCTGTGTGCGGGGGGGAGGTGGGGGGGGTGCGCGTGATCTTCTCCACTGCATTCGCCATGAGCCTTTTCCAGATTATGCGAGAAAGGGATTCTTATTTTATTCAGAATCATCTCTCTCGAGTTTTGCCCGTAGTAACATCCCTTGTATCGCAGATAGACGCTCCAGGCAGATCTCAAATCTTCGCTCGAGGCCAATGAGTCTCTCAGAAAGTTTTTCAAAGTTGGAATCATGCTTTCGATTGAGCTCAGCTATAGCCACAGCGAGGCCTCCCGTCACTCTGCACAGTTCAGTTACCATGGTGAGCAGCTTGGGCCCACTTCCGACGTC
This sequence comes from Electrona antarctica, assembly GCF_951216825.1. Lineage (NCBI taxonomy): Eukaryota > Metazoa > Chordata > Actinopteri > Myctophiformes > Myctophidae > Electrona > Electrona antarctica. Next base: position 11,306 of record NW_027637844.1, on the reverse strand, counting down.
GTCGACTGCTCCCCTCGAAATTTTCCGGTAGATCAGGCTCCCGCCTAGGCCTGATAGCACCAAGCCTGCCACCACGAGTCCAATTATCCATAGGTCTTCCACATCCTCCACGTTTAGCACAGTCAGGCATAACATCCCCCAAGTTAGGCGATAAGGGTCTCTCACATAACCAGCAGGAAAAGATCCCGGTGGGCATGTCGGCTCCCCCGCACCGGAATGTCTGTCCGAAAAAATCTTGTCGAAAGCACTTAATGACCAGCTAATTAACTCCATTTTTAGTTAGAGATTTAGACGAGAGGCAGTGTAGAGAGACACGTAAGCAGGGAGAGAGGTGAGAATAGACAGGGAGGGAGAGAGAAAAGTAATGCGACCGCCCACTTCAAGAGTCAAGAGAACTCAATATCAGCATCAGCCCAATATCAGCATCAGCCCAATATCAGCATCAGCCCAATATCAGCATCAGCCCAATATCAGCATCAGCCCAATATCAGCATCAGCCCAATATCAGCATCAGCCCAATATCAGCATCAGCCCAATATCAGCATCAGCCCAATATCAGCATCAGCCCAATATCAGCATCAGCCCAATATCAGCATCAGCCCAATATCAGCATCAGCCCAATATCAGCATCAGCCCAATATCAGCATCAGCCCAATATCAGCATCAGCCCAATATCAGCATCAGCCCAATATCAGCATCAGCCCAATATCAGCATCAGCCCAATATCAGCATCAGCCCAATATCAGCATCAGCCCAATATCAGCATCAGCCCAATATCAGCATCAGCCCAATATCAGCATCAGCCCAATATCAGCATCAGCCCAATATCAGCATCAGCCCAATATCAGCATCAGCCCAATATCAGCATCATCAGCCCAATATCAGCATCAGCCCAATATCAGCATCAGCCCAATATCAGCATCAGCCCAATATCAGCATCAGCCCAATATCAGCATCAGCCCAATATCAGCATCAGCCCAATATCAGCATCAGCCCAATATCAGCATCAGCCCAATATCAGCATCAGCCCAATATCAGCATCAGCCCAATATCAGCATCAGCCCAATATCAGCATCAGCCCAATATCAGCATCAGCCCAATATCAGCATCAGCCCAATATCAGCATCAGCCCAATATCAGCATCAGCCCAATATCAGCATCAGCCCAATATCAGCATCAGCCCAATATCAGCATCAGCCCAATATCAGCATCAGCCCAATATCAGCATCAGCCCAATATCAGCATCAGCCCAATATCAGCATCAGCCCAATATCAGCATCAGCCCAATATCAGCATCAGCCCAATATCAGCATCAGCCCAATATCAGCATCAGCCCAATATCAGCATCAGCCCAATATCAGCATCAGCCCAATATCAGCATCAGCCCAATATCAGCATCAGCCCAATATCAGCATCAGCCCAATATCAGCATCAGCCCAATATCAGCATCAGCCCAATATCAGCATCAGCCCAATATCAGCATCAGCCCTAGACACTCTGCAGGCCTATAAGCTTGGCTGGGGGCAGAGAAGCAGCCCAATATGATATAATATCAGCTGATGCTGATATTGGGCTGATGCTGATATTGGGCTGATGCTGATATTGGGCTGATGCTGATATTGGGCTGATGCTGATATTGGGCTGATGCTGATATTGGGCTGATGCTGATATTGGGCTGATGCTGATATTGGGCTGATGCTGATATTGGGCTGATGCTGATATTGGGCTGATGCTGATATTGGGCTGATGCTGATATTGGGCTGATGCTGATATTGGGCTGATGCTGATATTGGGCTGATGCTGATATTGGGCTGATGCTGATATTGGGCTGATGCTGATATTGGGCTGATGCTGATATTGGGCTGATGCTGATATTGGGCTGATGCTGATATTGGGCTGATGCTGATATTGGGCTGATGCTGATATTGGGCTGATGCTGATATTGGGCTGATGCTGATATTGGGCTGATGCTGATATTGGGCTGATGCTGATATTGGGCTGATGCTGATATTGGGCTGATGCTGATATTGGGCTGATGCTGATATTGGGCTGATGCTGATATTGGGCTGATGCTGATATTGGGCTGATGCTGATATTGGGCTGATGCTGATATTGGGCTGATGCTGATATTGGGCTGATGCTGATATTGGGCTGATGCTGATATTGGGCTGATGCTGATATTGGGCTGATGCTGATATTGGGCTGATGCTGATATTGGGCTGATGCTGATATTGGGCTGATGCTGATATTGGGCTGATGCTGATATTGGGCTGATGCTGATATTGGGCTGATGCTGATATTGGGCTGATGCTGATATTGGGCTGATGCTGATATTGGGCTGATGCTGATATTGGGCTGATGCTGATATTGGGCTGATGCTGATATTGGGCTGATGCTGATATTGGGCTGATGCTGATATTGGGCTGATGCTGATATTGGGCTGATGCTGATATTGGGCTGATGCTGATATTGGGCTGATGCTGATATTGGGCTGATGCTGATATTGGGCTGATGCTGATATTGGGCTGATGCTGATATTGGGCTGATGCTGATATTGGGCTGATGCTGATATTGGGCTGATGCTGATATTGGGCTGATGCTGATATTGGGCTGATGCTGATATTGGGCTGATGCTGATATTGGGCTGATGCTGATATTGGGCTGATGCTGATATTGGGCTGATGCTGATATTGGGCTGATGCTGATATTGGGCTGATGCTGATATTGGGCTGATGCTGATATTGGGCTGATGCTGATATTGGGCTGATATTGATATTGGGCTGATATTGATATTGGGCTGATATAGGCCTGCAGAGTGTCTAGTTTTGAAGATACAGACTCTGCTAAGCAAAAGTGAACAGGGCCAAACTGGGCTTATTTCGCTGTGAAAGTGACATTTAGGCACGGACTTGGAAAACCTTGTCTGAACCCCTCCATCCTTCCTGTAGCTGCTCAGACTCTGCTTCTCTGCCCCCAGCCAAGCTTATAGGCCTGCAGAGTGTCTAGTTTTGAAGATACAGACTCTGCTAAGCAAAAGTGAACAGGGCCAAACTGGGCTTATTTCGCTGTGAAAGTGACATTTAGGCACGGAGTTGGAAAACCTTGTCTGAACCCCTCCATCCTTCCTGTAGCTGCTCAGACTCTGCTTCTCTGCCCCCAGCCAAGCTTATAGGCCTGCAGAGTGTCTAGTTTTGAAGATACAGACTCTGCTAAGCAAAAGTGAACAGGGCCAAACTGGGCTTATTTCGCTGTGAAAGTGACATTTAGGCACGGAGTTGGAAAACCTTGTCTGAACCCCTCCATCCTTCCTGTAGCTGCTCAGACTCTGCTTCTCTGCCAAGCTTATAGGCCTGCAGAGTGTCTAGTTTTGAAGATACAGACTCTGCTAAGCAAAAGTGAACAGGGCCAAACTGGGCTTATTTCGCTGTGAAATTTCGATGTCACTTTCACAGCGAAATAAGCCCAGTTTGGCCCTGTTCACTTTTGCTTAGCAGAGTCTGTATCTTCAAAACTAGACACTCTGCAGGCCTATAAGCTTGGCTGGGGGCAGAGAAGCAGAGTCTGAGCAGCTACAGGAAGGATGGAGGGGTTCAGACAAGGTTTTCCAACTCCGTGCCTAAATGTCACTTTCACAGCGAAATAAGCCCAGTTTGGCCCTGTTCACTTTTGCTTAGCAGAGTCTGTATCTTCAAAACTAGACACTCTGCAGGCCTATAAGCTTGGCTGGGGGCAGAGAAGCAGAGTCTGAGCAGCTACAGGAAGGATGGAGGGGTTCAGACAAGGTTTTCCAACTCCGTGCCTAAATGTCACTTTCACAGCGAAATAAGCCCAGTTTGGCCCTGTTCACTTTTGCTTAGCAGAGTCTGTATCTTCAAAACTAGACACTCTGCAGGCCTATAAGCTTGGCTGGGGGCAGAGAAGCAGAGTCTGAGCAGCTACAGGAAGGATGGAGGGGTTCAGACAAGGTTTTCCAACTCCGTGCCTAAATGTCACTTTCACAGCGAAATAAGCCCAGTTTGGCCCTGTTCACTTTTGCTTAGCAGAGTCTGTATCTTCAAAACTAGACACTCTGCAGGCCTATAAGCTTGGCTGGGGGCAGAGAAGCAGAGTCTGAGCAGCTACAGGAAGGATGGAGGGGTTCAGACAAGGTTTTCCAACTCCGTGCCTAAATGTCACTTTCACAGCGAAATAAGCCCAGTTTGGCCCTGTTCACTTTTGCTTAGCAGAGTCTGTATCTTCAAAACTAGACACTCTGCAGGCCTATAAGCTTGGCTGGGGGCAGAGAAGCAGAGTCTGAGCAGCTACAGGAAGGATGGAGGGGTTCAGACAAGGTTTTCCAACTCCGTGCCTAAATGTCACTTTCACAGCGAAATAAGCCCAGTTTGGCCCTGTTCACTTTTGCTTAGCAGAGTCTGTATCTTCAAAACTAGACACTCTGCAGGCCTATAAGCTTGGCTGGGGGCAGAGAAGCAGAGTCTGAGCAGCTACAGGAAGGATGGAGGGGTTCAGACAAGGTTTTCCAACTCCGTGCCTAAATGTCACTTTCACAGCGAAATAAGCCCAGTTTGGCCCTGTTCACTTTTGCTTAGCAGAGTCTGTATCTTCAAAACTAGACACTCTGCAGGCCTATAAGCTTGGCTGGGGGCAGAGAAGCAGAGTCTGAGCAGCTACAGGAAGGATGGAGGGGTTCAGACAAGGTTTTCCAACTCCGTGCCTAAATGTCACTTTCACAGCGAAATAAGCCCAGTTTGGCCCTGTTCACTTTTGCTTAGCAGAGTCTGTATCTTCAAAACTAGACACTCTGCAGGCCTATAAGCTTGGCTGGGGGCAGAGAAGCAGAGTCTGAGCAGCTACAGGAAGGATGGAGGGGTTCAGACAAGGTTTTCCAACTCCGTGCCTAAATGTCACTTTCACAGCGAAATAAGCCCAGTTTGGCCCTGTTCACTTTTGCTTAGCAGAGTCTGTATCTTCAAAACTAGACACTCTGCAGGCCTATAAGCTTGGCTGGGGGCAGAGAAGCAGAGTCTGAGCAGCTACAGGAAGGATGGAGGGGTTCAGACAAGGTTTTCCAAGTCCGTGCCTAAATCTCACTTTCACAGCGAAATAAGCCCAGTTTGGCCCTGTTCACTTTTGCTTAGCAGAGTCTGTATCTTCAAAACTAGACACTCTGCAGGCCTATATCAGCCCAATATCAATATCAGCCCAATATCAATATCAGCCCAATATCAGCATCAGCCCAATATCAGCATCAGCCCAATATCAGCATCAGCCCAATATCAGCATCAGCCCAATATCAGCATCAGCCCAATATCAGCATCAGCCCAATATCAGCATCAGCCCAATATCAGCATCAGCCCAATATCAGCATCAGCCCAATATCAGCATCAGCCCAATATCAGCATCAGCCCAATATCAGCATCAGCCCAATATCAGCATCAGCCCAATATCAGCATCAGCCCAATATCAGCATCAGCCCAATATCAGCATCAGCCCAATATCAGCATCAGCCCAATATCAGCATCAGCCCAATATCAGCATCAGCCCAATATCAGCATCAGCCCAATATCAGCATCAGCCCAATATCAGCATCAGCCCAATATCAGCATCAGCCCAATATCAGCATCAGCCCAATATCAGCATCAGCCCAATATCAGCATCAGCCCAATATCAGCATCAGCCCAATATCAGCATCAGCCCAATATCAGCATCAGCCCAATATCAGCATCAGCCCAATATCAGCATCAGCCCAATATCAGCATCAGCCCAATATCAGCATCAGCCCAATATCAGCATCAGCCCAATATCAGCATCAGCCCAATATCAGCATCAGCCCAATATCAGCATCAGCCCAATATCAGCATCAGCCCAATATCAGCATCAGCCCAATATCAGCATCAGCCCAATATCAGCATCAGCCCAATATCAGCATCAGCCCAATATCAGCATCAGCCCAATATCAGCATCAGCCCAATATCAGCATCAGCCCAATATCAGCATCAGCCCAATATCAGCATCAGCCCTAGACACTCTGCAGGCCTATAAGCTTGGCTGGGGGCAGAGAAGCAGCCCAATATGATATAATATCAGCTGATGCTGATATTGGGCTGATGCTGATATTGGGCTGATGCTGATATTGGGCTGATGCTGATATTGGGCTGATGCTGATATTGGGCTGATGCTGATATTGGGCTGATGCTGATATTGGGCTGATGCTGATATTGGGCTGATGCTGATATTGGGCTGATGCTGATATTGGGCTGATGCTGATATTGGGCTGATGCTGATATTGGGCTGATGCTGATATTGGGCTGATGCTGATATTGGGCTGATGCTGATATTGGGCTGATGCTGATATTGGGCTGATGCTGATATTGGGCTGATGCTGATATTGGGCTGATGCTGATATTGGGCTGATGCTGATATTGGGCTGATGCTGATATTGGGCTGATGCTGATATTGGGCTGATGCTGATATTGGGCTGATGCTGATATTGGGCTGATGCTGATATTGGGCTGATGCTGATATTGGGCTGATGCTGATATTGGGCTGATGCTGATATTGGGCTGATGCTGATATTGGGCTGATGCTGATATTGGGCTGATGCTGATATTGGGCTGATGCTGATATTGGGCTGATGCTGATATTGGGCTGATGCTGATATTGGGCTGATGCTGATATTGGGCTGATGCTGATATTGGGCTGATGCTGATATTGGGCTGATGCTGATATTGGGCTGATGCTGATATTGGGCTGATGCTGATATTGGGCTGATGCTGATATTGGGCTGATGCTGATATTGGGCTGATGCTGATATTGGGCTGATGCTGATATTGGGCTGATGCTGATATTGGGCTGATGCTGATATTGGGCTGATGCTGATATTGGGCTGATGCTGATATTGGGCTGATGCTGATATTGGGCTGATGCTGATATTGGGCTGATGCTGATATTGGGCTGATGCTGATATTGGGCTGATGCTGATATTGGGCTGATGCTGATATTGGGCTGATGCTGATATTGGGCTGATGCTGATATTGGGCTGATGCTGATATTGGGCTGATGCTGATATTGGGCTGATGCTGATATTGGGCTGATGCTGATATTGGGCTGATGCTGATATTGGGCTGATGCTGATATTGGGCTGATGCTGATATTGGGCTGATGCTGATATTGGGCTGATGCTGATATTGGGCTGATGCTGATATTGGGCTGATGCTGATATTGGGCTGATGCTGATATTGGGCTGATGCTGATATTGGGCTGATGCTGATATTGGGCTGATGCTGATATTGGGCTGATATTGATATTGGGCTGATATTGATATTGGGCTGATATAGGCCTGCAGAGTGTCTAGTTTTGAAGATACAGACTCTGCTAAGCAAAAGTGAACAGGGCCAAACTGGGCTTATTTCGCTGTGAAAGTGACATTTAGGCACGGACTTGGAAAACCTTGTCTGAACCCCTCCATCCTTCCTGTAGCTGCTCAGACTCTGCTTCTCTGCCCCCAGCCAAGCTTATAGGCCTGCAGAGTGTCTAGTTTTGAAGATACAGACTCTGCTAAGCAAAAGTGAACAGGGCCAAACTGGGCTTATTTCGCTGTGAAAGTGACATTTAGGCACGGAGTTGGAAAACCTTGTCTGAACCCCTCCATCCTTCCTGTAGCTGCTCAGACTCTGCTTCTCTGCCCCCAGCCAAGCTTATAGGCCTGCAGAGTGTCTAGTTTTGAAGATACAGACTCTGCTAAGCAAAAGTGAACAGGGCCAAACTGGGCTTATTTCGCTGTGAAAGTGACATTTAGGCACGGAGTTGGAAAACCTTGTCTGAACCCCTCCATCCTTCCTGTAGCTGCTCAGACTCTGCTTCTCTGCCAAGCTTATAGGCCTGCAGAGTGTCTAGTTTTGAAGATACAGACTCTGCTAAGCAAAAGTGAACAGGGCCAAACTGGGCTTATTTCGCTGTGAAATTTCGATGTCACTTTCACAGCGAAATAAGCCCAGTTTGGCCCTGTTCACTTTTGCTTAGCAGAGTCTGTATCTTCAAAACTAGACACTCTGCAGGCCTATAAGCTTGGCTGGGGGCAGAGAAGCAGAGTCTGAGCAGCTACAGGAAGGATGGAGGGGTTCAGACAAGGTTTTCCAACTCCGTGCCTAAATGTCACTTTCACAGCGAAATAAGCCCAGTTTGGCCCTGTTCACTTTTGCTTAGCAGAGTCTGTATCTTCAAAACTAGACACTCTGCAGGCCTATAAGCTTGGCTGGGGGCAGAGAAGCAGAGTCTGAGCAGCTACAGGAAGGATGGAGGGGTTCAGACAAGGTTTTCCAACTCCGTGCCTAAATGTCACTTTCACAGCGAAATAAGCCCAGTTTGGCCCTGTTCACTTTTGCTTAGCAGAGTCTGTATCTTCAAAACTAGACACTCTGCAGGCCTATAAGCTTGGCTGGGGGCAGAGAAGCAGAGTCTGAGCAGCTACAGGAAGGATGGAGGGGTTCAGACAAGGTTTTCCAACTCCGTGCCTAAATGTCACTTTCACAGCGAAATAAGCCCAGTTTGGCCCTGTTCACTTTTGCTTAGCAGAGTCTGTATCTTCAAAACTAGACACTCTGCAGGCCTATAAGCTTGGCTGGGGGCAGAGAAGCAGAGTCTGAGCAGCTACAGGAAGGATGGAGGGGTTCAGACAAGGTTTTCCAACTCCGTGCCTAAATGTCACTTTCACAGCGAAATAAGCCCAGTTTGGCCCTGTTCACTTTTGCTTAGCAGAGTCTGTATCTTCAAAACTAGACACTCTGCAGGCCTATAAGCTTGGCTGGGGGCAGAGAAGCAGAGTCTGAGCAGCTACAGGAAGGATGGAGGGGTTCAGACAAGGTTTTCCAACTCCGTGCCTAAATGTCACTTTCACAGCGAAATAAGCCCAGTTTGGCCCTGTTCACTTTTGCTTAGCAGAGTCTGTATCTTCAAAACTAGACACTCTGCAGGCCTATAAGCTTGGCTGGGGGCAGAGAAGCAGAGTCTGAGCAGCTACAGGAAGGATGGAGGGGTTCAGACAAGGTTTTCCAACTCCGTGCCTAAATGTCACTTTCACAGCGAAATAAGCCCAGTTTGGCCCTGTTCACTTTTGCTTAGCAGAGTCTGTATCTTCAAAACTAGACACTCTGCAGGCCTATAAGCTTGGCTGGGGGCAGAGAAGCAGAGTCTGAGCAGCTACAGGAAGGATGGAGGGGTTCAGACAAGGTTTTCCAACTCCGTGCCTAAATGTCACTTTCACAGCGAAATAAGCCCAGTTTGGCCCTGTTCACTTTTGCTTAGCAGAGTCTGTATCTTCAAAACTAGACACTCTGCAGGCCTATAAGCTTGGCTGGGGGCAGAGAAGCAGAGTCTGAGCAGCTACAGGAAGGATGGAGGGGTTCAGACAAGGTTTTCCAACTCCGTGCCTAAATGTCACTTTCACAGCGAAATAAGCCCAGTTTGGCCCTGTTCACTTTTGCTTAGCAGAGTCTGTATCTTCAAAACTAGACACTCTGCAGGCCTATAAGCTTGGCTGGGGGCAGAGAAGCAGAGTCTGAGCAGCTACAGGAAGGATGGAGGGGTTCAGACAAGGTTTTCCAACTCCGTGCCTAAATGTCACTTTCACAGCGAAATAAGCCCAGTTTGGCCCTGTTCACTTTTGCTTAGCAGAGTCTGTATCTTCAAAACTAGACACTCTGCAGGCCTATAAGCTTGGCTGGGGGCAGAGAAGCAGAGTCTGAGCAGCTACAGGAAGGATGGAGGGGTTCAGACAAGGTTTTCCAACTCCGTGCCTAAATGTCACTTTCACAGCGAAATAAGCCCAGTTTGGCCCTGTTCACTTTTGCTTAGCAGAGTCTGTATCTTCAAAACTAGACACTCTGCAGGCCTATAAGCTTGGCTGGGGGCAGAGAAGCAGAGTCTGAGCAGCTACAGGAAGGATGGAGGGGTTCAGACAAGGTTTTCCAACTCCGTGCCTAAATGTCACTTTCACAGCGAAATAAGCCCAGTTTGGCCCTGTTCACTTTTGCTTAGCAGAGTCTGTATCTTCAAAACTAGACACTCTGCAGGCCTATAAGCTTGGCTGGGGGCAGAGAAGCAGAGTCTGAGCAGCTACAGGAAGGATGGAGGGGTTCAGACAAGGTTTTCCAAGTCCGTGCCTAAATCTCACTTTCACAGCGAAATAAGCCCAGTTTGGCCCTGTTCACTTTTGCTTAGCAGAGTCTGTATCTTCAAAACTAGACACTCTGCAGGCCTATATCAGCCCAATATCAATATCAGCCCAATATCAATATCAGCCCAATATCAGCATCAGCCCAATATCAGCATCAGCCCAATATCAGCATCAGCCCAATATCAGCATCAGCCCAATATCAGCATCAGCCCAATATCAGCATCAGCCCAATATCAGCATCAGCCCAATATCAGCATCAGCCCAATATCAGCATCAGCCCAATATCAGCATCAGCCCAATATCAGCATCAGCCCAATATCAGCATCAGCCCAATATCAGCATCAGCCCAATATCAGCATCAGCCCAATATCAGCATCAGCCCAATATCAGCATCAGCCCAATATCAGCATCAGCCCAATATCAGCATCAGCCCAATATCAGCATCAGCCCAATATCAGCATCAGCCCAATATCAGCATCAGCCCAATATCAGCATCAGCCCAATATCAGCATCAGCCCAATATCAGCATCAGCCCAATATCAGCATCAGCCCAATATCAGCATCAGCCCAATATCAGCATCAGCCCAATATCAGCATCAGCCCAATATCAGCATCAGCCCAATATCAGCATCAGCCCAATATCAGCATCAGCCCAATATCAGCATCAGCCCAATATCAGCATCAGCCCAATATCAGCATCAGCCCAATATCAGCATCAGCCCAATATCAGCATCAGCCCAATATCAGCATCAGCCCAATATCAGCATCAGCCCAATATCAGCATCAGCCCAATATCAGCATCAGCCCAATATCAGCATCAGCCCAATATCAGCATCAGCCCAATATCAGCATCAGCCCAATATCAGCATCAGCCCAATATCAGCATCAGCCCAATATCAGCATCAGCCCAATATCAGCATCAGCCCAATATCAGCATCAGCCCAATATCAGCATCAGCCCAATATCAGCATCAGCCCAATATCAGCATCAGCCCAATATCAGCATCAGCCCAATATCAGCATCAGCCCAATATCAGCATCAGCCCAATATCAGCATCAGCCCAATATCAGCATCAGCCCAATATCAGCATCAGCCCAATATCAGCATCAGCCCAATATCAGCATCAGCCCAA
>NW_027637845.1:17500-18894 GCF_951216825.1 Electrona antarctica | reverse complement strand
ACTTGCTGAAAATAGCCGATCTGCAAGCGAGCTTGTAGATCGGCTATTTTCAGCATGCAACCAAGTGTAAAATTACTTATACTGGATCTCTTGTCCACTAGTCCCTTCCTGACATCTAGTTTTTATTTGTTGACGAAATTGTCAATAGATTTAGTCTTAGTTTTAGTCATCATAGCTTAGATTTAATTTAGTTTCCATTTAGTTTTCCTCAGTGAAAAAAGGTAGTCGACGAACATTTTTCGTCTTACTTTTAGTCGACAAGCCAAAACTGCAAAAACTAATGCTTGGAATGGATTCAGAATCATGAATAACTCCTAGTTTGACACATTATACATGCTACTTAAAGCATAATAAAAATAATAATAATAATAATTAAGTTAGTAAGTAAATTAAACAAATATATATATTATATATATATATATATATATATATATATATATATATATATATATATATATTATTTTATTTATTTTTTAATATATAGGTTTTTAATGGTACTCCAACTTTCAATCACGGAATTTACCATTATACAAAATATAATACTCTATTTAATGTTATTTGTATGACCCTAAGGATCATGAAAAGAAAAACCTTGAACGATTTACTATTGCAATTTATTTTGGGTCAACTCACTTAGATTGACGGGCCTATAAATCCATGCCTGCTGTCCATGTGTCCATGTGTCATGTGTCCATGTGTCCTGTAAAGGTCCATGTGTCCTGTGAAGGTCCATGTGTCCTGTGAAGGTCCATGTGTCCTGTAAAGGTCCATGTGTCCATGTGTCCTGTGAAGGTCCATGTGTCCATGTGTCCTGTAAAGGTCCATGTGTCCTGTGAAGGTCCATGTGTCCTGTGAAGTTCCATGTGTCCTGTAAAGGTCCATGTGTCCTGTAAAGGTCCATGTGTCCTGTGAAGGTCCATGTGTCCATGTGTCCATGTGTCCTGTAAAGGTCCATGTGTCCTGTGAAGTTCCATGTGTCCTGTAAAGGTCCATGTGTCCTGTAAAGGTCCATGTGTCCTGTGAAGGTCCATGTGTCCATGTGTCCATGTGTCCTGTAAAGGTCCATGTGTCCTGTGAAGGTCCATGTGTCCTGTAAAGGTCCATGTGTCCATGTGTCCTGTGAAGGTCCATGTGTCCATGTGTCCTGTAAAGGTCCATGTGTCCTGTGAAGGTCCATGTGTCCTGTGAAGTTCCATGTGTCCTGTAAAGGTCCATGTGTCCTGTAAAGGTCCATGTGTCCTGTGAAGGTCCATGTGTCCATGTGTCCTGTAAAGGTCCATGTGTCCTGTGAAGGTCCATGTGTCCATGTGTCCTGTAAAGGTCCATGTGTCCATGTAGTCCATGTGTCCTGTAAAGGTCCATGTGTCCTGTGAAGGTCCATGTGTCCATGTGTC
>NW_027637845.1:0-12500 GCF_951216825.1 Electrona antarctica | reverse complement strand
ATGCTACTGTAAGTACTGTTACAATACAAACACAATGCTACTGTAAGTACTGTTACAATACAAACACAATGCTACTGTAAGTACTGTTACAATACAAACACAATGCTACTGTAAGTACTGTTACAATACAGACACAATGCTACTGTAAGTACTGTTACAATACAAACACAATGCTACTGTAAGTACTGTTACAATACAAACACAATGCTACTGTAAGTACTGTTACAATACAGACACAATGCTACTGTAAGTACTGTTACAATACAAACACAATGCTACTGTAAGTACTGTTACAATACAAACACAATGCTACTGTAAGTACTGTTACAATACAGACACAATGCTACTGTAAGTACTGTTACAATACAAACACAATGCTACTGTAAGTACTGTTACAATACAGACAATGCTACTGTAAGTACTGTTACAATACAGACACAATGCTACTGTAAGTACTGTTACAATACAGACAATGCTACTGTAAGTACTGTTACAATACAGACACAATGCTACTGTAAGTACTGTTACAATACAGACACAATGCTACTGTAAGGACTGTTACAATACAAACACAATGCTACTGTAAGTACTGTTACAATACAAACACAATGCTACTGTAAGTACTGTTACAATACAAACACAATGCTACTGTAAGTACTGTTACAATACAGACAATGCTACTGTAAGTACTGTTACAATACAAACACAATGCTACTGTAAGTACTGTTACAATACAAACACAATGCTACTGTAAGTACTGTTACAATACAAACACAATGCTACTGTAAGTACTGTTACAATACAAACACAATGCTACTGTAAGTACTGTTACAATACAAACACAATGCTACTGTAAGTACTGTTACAATACAAACACAATGCTACTGTAAGTACTGTTACAATACAGACACAATGCTACTGTAAGTACTGTTACAATACAGACACAATGCTACTGTAAGTACTGTTACAATACAGACAATGCTACTGTAAGTACTGTTACAATACAGACACAATGCTACTGTAAGTACTGTTACAATACAGACACAATGCTACTGTAAGTACTGTTACAATACAGACACAATGCTACTGTAAGTACTGTTACAATACAGACAATGCTACTGTAAGTACTGTTACAATACAGACACAATGCTACTGTAAGTACTGTTACAATACAGACAATGCTACTGTAAGTACTGTTACAATACAGACACAATGCTACTGTAAGTACTGTTACAATACAGACAATGCTACTGTAAGTACTGTTACAATACAAACACAATGCTACTGTAAGTACTGTTACAATACAAACACAATGCTACTGTAAGGACTGTTACAATACAAACACAATGCTACTGTAAGTACTGTTACAATACAGACACAATGCTACTGTAAGTACTGTTACAATACAGACACAATGCTACTGTAAGGACTGTTACAATACAAACACAATGCTACTGTAAGTACTGTTACAATACAAACACAATGCTACTGTAAGTACTGTTACAATACAAACACAATGCTACTGTAAGTACTGTTACAATACAGACACAATGCTACTGTAAGGACTGTTACAATACAAACACAATGCTACTGTAAGTACTGTTACAATACAAACACAATGCTACTGTAAGTACTGTTACAATACAAACACAATGCTACTGTAAGTACTGTTACAATACAAACACAATGCTACTGTAAGGACTGTTACAATACAAACACAATGCTACTGTAAGGACTGTTACAATACAGACACACAATGCTACTGTAAGGACTGTTACAATACAAACACAATGCTACTGTAAGGACTGTTACAATACAGACACAATGCTACTGTAAGTACTGTTACAATACAAACACAATGCTACTGTAAGTACTGTTACAATACAAACACAATGCTACTGTAAGTACTGTTACAATACAAACACAATGCTACTGTAAGTACTGTTACAATACAGACACAATGCTACTGTAAGTACTGTTACAATACAGACACAATGCTACTGTAAGTACTGTTACAATACAAACACAATGCTACTGTAAGTACTGTTACAATACAAACACAATGCTACTGTAAGTACTGTTACAATACAGACACAATGCTACTGTAAGTACTGTTACAATACAGACACAATGCTACTGTAAGTACTGTTACAATACAAACACAATGCTACTGTAAGTACTGTTACAATACAAACACAATGCTACTGTAAGTACTGTTACAATACAAACACAATGCTACTGTAAGTACTGTTACAATACAGACACAATGCTACTGTAAGTACTGTTACAATACAGACACAATGCTACTGTAAGGACTGTTACAATACAAACACAATGCTACTGTAAGGACTGTTACAATACAGACACAATGCTACTGTAAGTACTGTTACAATACAAACACAATGCTACTGTAAGTACTGTTACAATACAAACACAATGCTACTGTAAGTACTGTTACAATACAAACACAATGCTACTGTAAGTACTGTTACAATACAGACAATGCTACTGTAAGTACTGTTACAATACAAACACAATGCTACTGTAAGTACTGTTACAATACAAACACAATGCTACTGTAAGTACTGTTACAATACAGACAATGCTACTGTAAGTACTGTTACAATACAAACACAATGCTACTGTAAGTACTGTTACAATACAAACACAATGCTACTGTAAGTACTGTTACAATACAGACAATGCTACTGTAAGTACTGTTACAATACAGACAATGCTACTGTAAGTACTGTTACAATACAGACAATGCTACTGTAAGTACTGTTACAATACAAACACAATGCTACTGTAAGTACTGTTACAATACAGACAATGCTACTGTAAGTACTGTTACAATACAAAGACAATGCTACTGTAAGTACTGTTACAATACAAACACAATGCTACTGTAAGTACTGTTACAATACAGACAATGCTACTGTAAGTACTGTTACAATACAGACAATGCTACTGTAAGTACTGTTACAATACAGACAATGCTACTGTAAGTACTGTTACAATACAAACACAATGCTACTGTAAGTACTGTTACAATACAAACACAATGCTACTGTAAGTACTGTTACAATACAAACACAATGCTACTGTAAGTACTGTTACAATACAAACACAATGCTACTGTAAGTACTGTTACAATACAGACACAATGCTACTGTAAGTACTGTTACAATACAGACACAATGCTACTGTAAGTACTGTTACAATACAAACACAATGCTACTGTAAGTACTGTTACAATACAAACACAATGCTACTGTAAGTACTGTTACAATACAAACACAATGCTACTGTAAGTACTGTTACAATACAAACAATGCTACTGTAAGTACTGTTACAATACAGACACAATGCTACTGTAAGTACTGTTACAATACAGACACAATGCTACTGTAAGTACTGTTACAATACAGACACAATGCTACTGTAAGTACTGTTACAATACAGACACAATGCTACTGTAAGTACTGTTACAATACAGACACAATGCTACTGTAAGTACTGTTACAATACAGACACAATGCTACTGTAAGTACTGTTACAATACAGACACAATGCTACTGTAAGTACTGTTACAATACAAACACAATGCTACTGTAAGTACTGTTACAATACAAACACAATGCTACTGTAAGTACTGTTACAATACAGACAATGCTACTGTAAGTACTGTTACAATACAGACAATGCTACTGTAAGTACTGTTACAATACAGACAATGCTACTGTAAGTACTGTTACAATACAGACAATGCTACTGTAAGTACTGTTACAATACAAACACAAAACGGATAACACACAGAGCTGGTTTCCATGGTGGTCCGTCCTGATAGTTTCGGACATTCAATATGACAATATTCAATAATTATATACATTCATGAATGGCAGATTATGTATTTACAGTGTGTGTATATATATATATATATATATATATATATATATATATATATATATATATATATATATAGCGCCTTTATCCAAGGCGTTTTACAATCTTTGCACATTACATTCACCCATTCTCACACACACACACACACACACACACACACACACACACACACACATCCATACACCAAAGGTGGATTAAACCAGTCGAGGCACCAACCTGCTCATCGGGAGGAGGGTTTAACCCATTTATGCCTGACGTCGAAATTTAAAAAAAAATCTTCTAAATCCTCCAGTTTTCTGAAATAAATATTTTCACGATTTTTCAAAAATAGCAGACCTACAAGTTCATAACGCGGCACTCTGTTCCGTGCTATGAGCTTGTAGATCTGCTATTTTTCAATAGCTAAATTATAACATTTCAGGTCAAAATATCATTATTTTTTTCCCCCACTGTCCTGCTTTGCAAAAGGACACTAGCTGCCCCCCCTATCCCTATGAGTTAATAGCACAGGCAGACTCTTCACATACTAGAGCATGTCTGAAATAAATATCAGAGCTGAAATCGACATGTAAATATGAAGCTGTATAAGAACTATGTTCCCTGACTCCATAGTTGGACAGTGACCAGGAGCTGTATAAGAACTGTGTGTGCCCTGACTCCATAGTTGGACAGTGACCAGGAGCTGTATAAGAACGGTGTCCTGACTCCATAGTTGGACAGTGACCAGGAGCTGTATAAGAACTGTGGCCTGACTCCATAGTTGGACAGTGACCAGGAGCTGTATAAGAACTGTGTGACCTGACTCCATAGTTGGACAGTGACCAGGAGCTGTATAAGAACTCTGTGTCCTGACTCCATAGTTGGACAGCGACCAGGAGCTGTATAAGAACTCTGTGTCCTGACTCCATAGTTGGACAGTGACCAGGAGCTGTATAAGAACTCTGTGTCCTGACTCCATAGTTGGACAGCGACCAGGAGCTGTATAAGAACTCTGTGTCCTGACTCCATAGTTGGACAGTGACCAGGAGCTGTATAAGAACTCTGTGTCCTGACTCCATAGTTGGACAGCGACCAGGAGCTGTATAAGAACTCTGTGTCCTGACTCCATAGTTGGACAGTGACCAGGAGCTGTATAAGAACTCTGTGTCCTGACTCCATAGTTGGACAGCGACCAGGAGCTGTATAAGAACTCTGTGTCCTGACTCCATAGTTGGACAGTGACCAGGAGCTGTATAAGAACTATGTGTGCCCTGACTCCATAGTTGCTGGACAGCGACCAGGAGCTGTATAAGAACTGTGTGCCCTGACTCCATAGTTGCTGGACAGTGACCAGGAGCTGTATAAGAACTTCCCCTCTATGTGTCCTGACTCCATAGTTGCTGGACAGTGACCAGGAGCTGTATAAGAACTTCCCCTTGGTCATCTCGGAGCGCTGGCAGCAGGAGGTCGCCGAGACCGTCTACGAGGCGGTCAACTCCGACACCGATAAGAACGAGGCTCGCAAGAGGGCCAAGAACAAGCAGCTGGGCCACGAAGAAGGTGAGAGCTCTCTCTGCACCACTGAGCAGTGTTGACTAAAACTAAGACGAAAAAATGTCCGTCGACTACCTTTTTCCACTGACGAAAAGTAAATGGAAAGTTGGAAACTAAATGAAAACTAAGCTATATTGACTAAAACTAACACTAACTATACTGACAATTTTGTCAACAAATAAAAACTCGACTAAAATGTTATAGGAAGGGACTAGTGGACACTATATGTAATCTTACAATTGGTTGCATGCTGAAAATATCTACAAGCTCACAACGCGTCGCAGCAGTCAACTGAAACTAGACTAAAACCGAAACTAAAATGTGCTGTTAAAATGAACGCTGCCATAACGTCTAGACTGTGTGTTGTTAAAATGAACGCTGCCATAACGTCTAGACTGTGTGTTGTGTGTTACAGACTATGCTCTGGGTAAGGACTGCATAATGCACGGCTACATGCTGAAGCTGGGAAACCCCTTCCTCACCCAGTGGCAGCGACGCTACTTCTACCTGTTCCCCAACCGAGTGGAGTGGAGGGGGGAGGGGGAGTCACGGGTGAGACACACGCACACACTTACACACTTAACATCTTTATTTGCATTCACATTTAACAAGAAATGATTGGAACACAAACAATAGTGGATGCGCAAACTTGGAAACGAGTGCTTCAGGATACAGATCACGGGTACAGAAAGCATCGCCTTCTCCATATTATGGCGACTGCCAATTATTGCAGACACTGAACAGAATCTTTGCCGATGCCTGATCAGCTCTCGGCTTGGGGCATTCCTGCAATCTGCAGGCCCCTCACGACTGATTTATGGACATTACCAAGGCTTCCAAATATATGAACACAAGTAGTTTACATTTGTAGCCAAGCTGTATAATAGCATCCTTACGACGCTGGTACTTAAGCACCTTGGTAAGGAATGCCTCTTCCAGACTGTGGTCAAATGTACATGCCACTTCCAAAATGGTCACTTCTCTAAGGAGACACACACACACACACACACGCACGCGCGCGCACACTCTTCCAAGCATACACTGTTCTTCACAGCATGGTCCTGTGGCCACAACCACTTGTGTCTGGAAGATGAGCGTGTGTACAAAGCTACCATTCATTTCCAATGGAAGCAGCACTGCACGACATGAAGATGCAAAGCTAAAAATACATTTAAAAAAAAAGACTTGACTGCAGGCTTTATTTTCCTTTTATTATTATTATATTGTTCTTGCTCGTCTGATTCACGCTTGATGACATCACAGTCAGTCAGTCAGTCCTAGATATCAGAGAATTGAGAAAGAAGTCAGACTTTCCATCCATCCTCAACCGCTTATCCGTAGTCGGGTCGCGGGGGCAACAGCTCCAACAGAGAGCTCCAGACTTCCCTCTCCAGAGCAACATTAGTGACTTCCTCCTGAGGGATCCCAAGACGTTCCAAGGCCAGTGAGTCGATGTAATCCCTCCATCTGCGCCTTGGTCTGCCCCGGGGGTCTCCTCCCAGTGGGACGTGATCCTTGGTCTGCCCCGGGGGTCTCCTCCCAGTGGGACGTGATCCTTGGTCTGCCCCGGGGTCTCCTCCCAGTGGGACGTGATCCTTGGTCTGCCCCGGGGGTCTCCTCCCAGTAGGACGTGATCCTTGGTCTGCCCCGGGGGTCTCCTCCCAGTAGGACGTGATCCTTGGTCTGCCCCGGGGGTCTCCTCCCAGTAGGACGTGATCCTTGGTCTGCCCCGGGGGTCTCCTCCCAGTAGGACGTGATCCTTGGTCTGCCCCGGGGGTCTCCTCCCAGTAGGACGTGATCCTTGGTCTGCCCCGGGGGTCTCCTCCCAGTAGGACGTGATCCTTGGTCTGCCCCGGGGGTCTCCTCCCAGTGGGACGTGATCCTTGGTCTGCCCCGGGGGTCTCCTCCCAGTGGGACGTGATCCTTGGTCTGCCCCGGGGTCTCCTCCCAGTAGGACGTGATCCTTGGTCTGCCCCGGGGGTCTCCTCCCAGTGGTACGTGATCCTTGGTCTGCCCCGGGGTCTCCTCCCAGTAGGACGTGATCCTTGGTCTGCCCCGGGGTCTCCTCCCAGTGGGACGTGATCCTTGGTCTGCCCCGGGGTCTCCTCCCAGTAGGACGTGATCCTTGGTCTGCCCCGGGGGTCTCCTCCCAGTGGGACGTGATCCTTGGTCTGCCCCGGGGTCTCCTCCCAGTAGGACGTGATCCTTGGTCTGCCCCGGGGGTCTCCTCCCAGTGGGACGTGATCCTTGGTCTGCCCCGGGGGTCTCCTCCCAGTGGGACGTGATCCTTGGTCTGCCCCGGGGTCTCCTCCCAGTGGGACGTGATCCTTGGTCTGCCCCGGGGGTCTCCTCCCAGTAGGACGTGATCCTTGGTCTGCCCCGGGGGTCTCCTCCCAGTAGGACGTGATCCTTGGTCTGCCCCGGGGGTCTCCTCCCAGTGGGATGTGCATTGAGGACCTCCCTCGAGAGGCTTCCTAACCAGATGCCCGAACTTTGAGAAACTGATTTGAGAAACAAACAGGATTTGCCTTCAGTGTGAACTAGGGCTGTCCTGATCCGATCGCGTGATCGGAAATCGGGGGCCGATCACGTCATTTTCAAATGATCGGGAGCAAGAGAAACGTGATCGGGACATCCGTAGTATCAATACTATATCCATATCACGATATTAGACTGGATGTCGTCTGTGGTTTTGGACAAATTACTATTGTGATATGGCACAAGTGTTCTATATGAAAATATAAATTTCAGATCGGGGGAAAATCGGTATCGGCAGATACTCGAAATCTTAATGATCGGAATCAGATCGGGAGCAAAAAAAACCAAACCGTGATGGAGACCTCCATCGCTAGTGTGAACCCTTGTTGTCTGTCTGTAGCCTCGGAAACCCAGACGTTTTTATTTCCACGGAGAGAAAAAAAAGTCTGGGTCCGAGTCCACTTCAATTCGGCATAGAGTAGCGCAAACATCACTCACTCTCTGCTGATTTCTGATCGTCTGCACCTTTGTTAAATTGACACACACACGCACACATATACACACACACACACACTCCTCTCTCTCTCTGTCGCTCTAATTAATTAGTCTCATGTCCAGCATCTGCGTATAGTTTCTCCCGGCGGTCCTGCCGGGAGCTGCCGATGCCATAGAAAGCATAAGTGAGTTCCAGGCTAGTCTGTCAGTGACTGAACATTGTGTCTGTCTGTCCAAACTCCACACCGTCCGTCCGTCCGTAGGATACGTGGCTAAAACATTTTAAAACGCACACGGTAAGTGTTTAAAAAAAAACAACAACAATGGCAGAAACCCTCCCTATTATACTCTACCTAGAACTGGGCAGGTAAACCTCCTTAGTATACTCTACCTAGAACTGGGCAGGTAAACCTCCTTAGTATACTCTACCTAGAACTGGACAGGTAAACCTCCTTAGTATACTCTACCTAGAACTGGGCAGGTAAACCTCCTTAGTATACTCTACCTAGAACTGGGCAGGTAAACCTCCTTAGTATACTCTACCTAGAACTGGGCAGGTAAACCTCCTTAGTATACTCTACCTAGAACTGGGCAGGTAAAGGTAGAGTAAACCCTCCCTATTATACTCTACCTAGAACTGGGCAGGTAAACCTCCGTAGTATACTCTACCTAGAACTGGGCAGGTAAACCTCCTTAGTATACTCTACCTAGAACTGGGCAGGTAAACCTCCTTAGTATACTCTACCTAGAACTGGGCAGGTAAACCTCCTTAGTATACTCTACCTAGAACTAGGCAGGTAAAGGTAGAGTAAACCCTCCCTATTATTCTCTACCTAGAACTGGGCAGGTAAACCTCCTTAGTATACTCTACCTAGAACTGGGCAGGTAAACCTCCTTAGTATACTCTACCTAGAACTGGGCAGGTAAACCTCCTTATTATACTCTATAGAACTGGGCAGGTAAAGGTAGAGTAAACCCTCCCTAGTATACTCTACCTAGAACTGGGCAGGTAAACCTCCTTAGTATACTCTACCTAGAACTGGGCAGGTAAACCTCCTTAGTATACTCTACCTAGAACTGGGCAGGTAAAGGTAGAGTAAACCCTCCCTATTATACTCTATAGAACTGGGCAGGTAAAGGTAGAGTAAACCCTCCCTATTATACTCTATAGAACTGGGCAGGTAAAGGTAGAGTAAACCCTTCCTATTATACTCTATAGAACTGGGCAGGTAAAGGTAGAGTAAACCCTTCCTATTATACTCTATAGAACTGGGCAGGTAAAGGTAGAGTAAACCCTCCCTATTATACTCTATAGAACTGGGCAGGTAAAGGTAGAGTAAACCCTCCCTATTATACTCTATAGAACTGGGCAGGTAAAGGTAGAGTAAACCCTCCCTATTATACTAGAGTAGAGTAAAGGTCCTGCTGCACACTGGACACGTTTTCGGATTTTTAGCTGCATTTTTCCGTCTGTTTTCCGAAAAACGCTCCCAGTGTGCAACCACCTTAAAGGGGCATTCCACTCATTTTCAACATTTTACTATGTCATTAATATACCTTAGAGGTGTTGTGGAAATAATACAAAAAAAAGTCCCCACATTCTGTGTTTCCTAGAACTGTAAGTATGAAAGAAATCATTAACATGCATGGTGATGTCATCAAGATGTGTTTCACCATGTTAATGATTTTTTTTCATTAACATTTTTGTATTATTTCCTCTAAGGCAGTGGTTCTCAACCCGTGGGTCGCGACCCCTGGGGGGGTCGCCAAATTATTTTAGGGGGTCCCCAAATTATTATTTTTTTTTTAAATCACGATTTTTCAAAAATAGCAGACCTACAAGCTCAT
This sequence comes from Electrona antarctica, assembly GCF_951216825.1. Taxonomy (NCBI): domain Eukaryota; kingdom Metazoa; phylum Chordata; class Actinopteri; order Myctophiformes; family Myctophidae; genus Electrona; species Electrona antarctica. The sequence continues at coordinate 2,240 of NW_027637845.1, read as the reverse complement.
AGCGCGCCACATGGTGGCGCGCTATGAGCTTGTAGATCTGCTATTTTTAAATAGATAAATTATAACAATGCTTAAAACACCAAAAGGGGTTCCCGCCCAAAATGGTTTAAGGTTATTGTAGCAGTCAATTTATATTGGGGGTCGGGAGGGGGCGGGGGTCCCGAGACGTTGCCAAAGCATTTCCGGGGGTCCCTGGCCAAAAACGTTGAGAACCCCTGCTCTAAGGTATATTAATGACAGTAAAATGTTGAAAATTAGTGGAATCCCCCCTTTAAGTGATATTTTTTGGTTAAATGACTCCCGACCCACTGTTTTTGGGAAACAGTGGGTGTAGTGCACAGTGTCCTGCTCTAGGTGTCAGTAGAGAGCCTGTTTTCCTCACACCCTGTGCCAAGCTCCTGCTAGTATAGTTGGACAAGCTGTTTCAGGACCCTCTGCTTTCAGTCTAGTTACAGACTGGTTCTCATCACTCTGAGAGCGTTCAAATGGAACCAAATGGACCCGTCCGTACTAGTAAGGGTCCATTTGGTTCTCAGTTTGACCCTAAGAGTTAGCAGACCTGTAAGGATCCATTTCAAACCCCCTTAAAGCTGCTATAAGCAATAATATGTCAACATTTTAATGACCTTTTTTATATGTATTTTCTGAGTGGTGTAAACCACTCCTACAACTGGTTGAGTGGTGTAAACCACTCCTACAACTGGCTTTGTTTGTGCAGAAAAAATGAGCATGGTTGCTATGTTCACCCTGTTCACCCGGGTGTGATTTCTGTAAACCACTCCTACAATTGGCTTTGTTTGTGCAGAAAAAATGAGCATGGTTGCTATGTTCACCCTGTTCACCCGGGTGTGATTTCATTACGTCAGACGTGATTTCATTACGTCAGACAGGCTATATAAGACCTTACACCACTCAGTTCACACGGGTGTGATTTTATTTGCAATGAGTAAAACGCTCCCAAATAAATGTAGTCTCTGTGACACATCTAGAGGCCACAATCTGCATTTAAAGATGTTCCTAGTTTGATTTTGACTACAAACTACAAAATGTCCTTTTTTTTCCTTCCTGCCGGTGGATTTGATTTGATCTTGTTTTGTTTTTTTAAATTAATCTTTATCCCACGATTTTGTAACCCATTTTTCACCCCTGTGTCAATTATCTAATGTGATCCTGGGCTCTACACACCCTCCGCCAACCTGGGGAGAGCAACGGACTTGAACTCATGCTTCCTTCATGCCTGAGTGTCCAAGTTGCTCCTTTACACCTGACAGGGGGGAGTTTCCCTGGTTGGAATAACGTGTTCCTTCCACGCGCTACGTCCTTTCCCCTCCATCAGGCGCCCCGGCTGGCTAGCGGAGGCAGTTTAGAGACCAGGATTACTGCATGTTTTTGTGAGGGTACCTACCCTATAGGGGACACGGGGAGAACATGCAAACTCCACACAGAAAGGCCCTTTCGCCAACCCCGCCTTGGGTATGGGCACCTCTTTATTTTATTTCTTGCCGGTGGATTTGATTTGATCTGGTTGTGATCCACAGCAAAACCTGCTGACCATGGAGCAGATCGTGTCGGTGGAGGAGACGCAGATTAAAGACAAGAAGTGCATCCTGCTTCGCATCAAAGGAGGGAAGCAGTTTGTGCTGCAGTGTGAGGTACGTACCATCAAGGGAGGGAAGCAGTTTGTGCTGCAGTGTGAGGTACGTACCATCAAGGGAGGGAAGCAGTTTGTGCTGCAGTGTGAGGTACGTACCATCAAGGGAGGGAAGCAGTTTGTGTTGCAGTGTGAGGTACGTACCATCAAGGGAGGTGAAGCAGTTTGTGTTGCAGTGTGAGGTACGTACCATCAAGGGAGGGAAGCAGTTTGTGCTGCAGTGTGAGGTACGTACCATCAAGGGAGGGAAGCAGTTTGTGTTGCAGTGTGAGGTACGTACCATCAAGGGAGGGAAGCAGTTTGTGCTGCAGTGTGAGGTACGTACCATCAAGGGAGGGAAGCAGTTTGTGCTGCAGTGTGGGGGTCCCAGATAGACATCAAGACATTCCCCATTTACAATTTAGGCATTTAGCAGACGCTAAATAGCGATTTACATTAAAGTCACTCAGTGCCACAGGACGCCTAATGACGCCTCCCCCTTATGCAGGAACAAAAACATGGCAATACATCACATACATAAAAAGTAGTTATCATGAAACATGCGTAAGCTAAGAACGTAACAGTGGAATATCTATATAATGAAACTATA
>NW_027637846.1:25000-26132 GCF_951216825.1 Electrona antarctica | reverse complement strand
AGTAGAAATAGAGAATGAGAGAGGTTGGGGCCTTACAGAAACTGTTCTCCTGTTTCCACTCAGCATTCACCAGAGAGAGATAGAGAGAGAAACGTGAGGGGAGAGAGAGGGAGGTGATGGAGAGATGAAGGAGGGGGAGGATGGCAGTGATGATAGCCAGTCAGGTGGAAAAGAGATGGGGAGATTTGGAGGCAGTGAGATGGATGGAGGGAGAGAAATGAGGCCCTGCATGATTGCTCATTGTCTCTAACCACGTCCCTGGGATCTGGGATGTGTCCCCCTGTCAGGCTATCATGGAACTATAAACCTGGAAAATGTTGGACAAAAGTAATAATAAAAAGGAAAAGTAAACCTTATTGAAAATCAAATCGAATCAAAATGAAACATTCTGCAGCTTAGTCTCCCGACTTGTTGCTGTAAGTGTAAACTAACCCTGGGATAACTAATCAAACAAAAATGAATACGAGAAAATTAATCTAACATATAGGCAGGCGGAAAGCGGAGAGCACACTCACACTCTCTCTCTCTCTATGGCTGTTTGTCAAAATTAGGAGGTACATGTATGTTTTGTCACTAATTTCCTACTGGTCAGACTATCAGGCCATTTTACTCTTCTCAGTTAGGGTACAATATAAGGACACTCCAAACCTTGCATTTATTTTGTGTCAAATCTTTTTGGACATTCTCTCTCATGTAACTGTTACACCTTCTAAGAAGCTTTGCATTATTTAGTGGCATACGGACGCAAGTTTCTTTTCATTTGTCTCTTTGTAAACTTAATCTTAGCTTTTCTATTGGAAGGCATGTTTGTGCGAGCAGGCATGCCTGTGGAGCTGGTATCTGGGATACTGTGTGGGTGTTTGGGAGCTTGTATGTGGGTGTTTGTGCTCTGCTGTGTGTGCGTGTGCGTGTGCGGTGTGCGTGTGCGCGTGCGTGCGCGCGTGCGTGCGTGCGTGCGCGTGCGTGCGTGTGCGTGCGCGGTGCAGATTTCTGAGAAAGACGACAAGAGCCAGAATGATTGAGAAATAGAGATACTGAAGTCTGAGACTTTGGAGTAAGAAAAATAAAATTTGAGGAGACGAAAAAGAGCAATTGGAGACAGCACGAGAAATGGGAGAGATGGCCTAAAGAG
>NW_027637846.1:2500-20000 GCF_951216825.1 Electrona antarctica | reverse complement strand
GAGGATTCGCCCCTTCCTCACGGAGAAGGCAGCCCAGGTGCTCATCCAGGCTCTCGTCATCTCCCGCCTGGACTACTGCAACTCCCTCCTTGCTGGTGCTCCGGCATCTGCCATCAGACCTCTGGAGCTTGTTCAGAAAGCTGCGGCTCGTCTGGTGTTCAACCGCCCCAAGTTCTCCCACACAACCATCCTTCTCCGTTCTCTACACTGGCTCCCCGTAGCGGCCCGCATCCAGTTCAAAACCCTGGTGTTAGCCTATAGGGCAGTGAAAGGAACAGCTCCTTCCTATCTCCGGGCTATGGTCGATGCCTACACCCCTGCCCGACCACTTCGGTCTGCCACCTCGGGGCGACTGATTGCCTCGTCACTCAAGGGTCCTTCTGGCCGATCCACACGGTCACGACTCTTTTCTGTTCTGGCCCCACAGTGGTGGAATGAACTCCCCACTGATGTTAGGACAGCAGAGTCACTGCCCATATTTCGCCGCAGGTTGAAAACCCACCTCTTCAGGAAACACTACCCTTCCTCTCTGCCTGACCTACTTGTTGTTAACTAGTTGTACGAACGTTTGTTTTCTATTGTTGTATTGTTTATTGGATCTTGTTTAGTCGATACACTTAATTGTTTTAGCTCATGCTCATTTGATTTAGCTATTTTGTCTCATCCGGTTAAGGAAATAGGTAGCTGATATATTGCACTTTTACCTTAGCGCTAGGTATACTCTTGGTTGCTTGTTTTTGCAGAAAATGCACTAAAGACTTCTGGTGATTAGTAGTTTTTGTTCCCTACCTATGTTGAATACACTTATTGTAAGTCGCTTTGGATAAAAGCGTCTGCTAAATGACTGTAATGTAATGTAATGTAATGTCTAGCCTGGTGCACACCCACTCTCCTCCTGACCTCCTCCGCCATCTTCTGTTGTCTCTCCACCAGGTTGTATGCGGCTTGGTCTGCCGGAGACGGTGGTTTATTGATCAGCCTCTCCAGTGGGCCTTGGAGCTTCCGACCCAAAGCCAGCTCAGCAGGGACTTTCCCGGTGGTTTCCTGTTGGGCTGTGTTGAGGGCGAAGCGGAACTCTGGTAGCCACTGGTCCCAGGTGTTATGGTGCTGGCCGACGAATGATGCAATCATGGTTTTCAATGTCCGGTTGATGCGTTCTGTAAGGTTGGTTTGTGGGTGGTAACTGGTGGTGAGTTTCTGGACAACACCCCAAGCCTTGCAGAGGTCCATCAACAAGTTGGCAGTGAATTGAGGTCCTCTGTCCGAAACGAGGTACGAGGGCACCCCCCAGCGAGTGAAGATTTCCTCCCTGAGGATCTTGATGAGACGAGGTGTTTTGCTGTCTCTCAAGGGGAACATCTCTACCCATTTGGAGTAATAGTCCACCACCACCAAGAGGTAAACGTTGCCGGCTTTGCTCCTGGGGAATGGACCCATCAGGTCGACGCCTAACATCACTCCGGGAGCGGTGACTTGAGTGCTCTGTAGTAGCCCTGCCGGCTTGGTGTTGTCTGCCTTGTATTGCTGGCAGGTCACACAAGTCTTTGTGTGATCCCATACGTCCTTCCGGACCATTGGCCACCAGGCAACCTCCAGCACTCTTAAGAGGGTCTTCAGGCGACCCAGATGACCCCCCAACGGATTGTCGTGGAAGTACCTCAGGAATTCTGCCACCAGAGTCTGCGGAACGACCAACTGCCACTTTTCTCCCTGGTTCTTCAGCGGTACTCTTCGGTACAATAGCCCTTGGTGGTTACAGAAGCCGATGCGATCGGGTGGAGATGTTGTCCGACCGCTGTCTCTCCTCAGGTCCATCACAACCTGGTCTGTTCCTTGGGCCGTCGCCAATTCTGCCAATGTGGTCGGCAAGTCCGAGGGGCTTTTCGTGGACATGACAAGACAGGGTGAGGAGTGAATGGAGAGTGGCTCATAAGCACGGGACAGTGCATCCGGGGCGACGTTAAGACAGCCCCTCCGATAATGAACCTTGAAGGTGAATTGTTGCAGTCGGAGTATCCAACGAGTCAGTCGAGAGGTGGTCTTCGGGCAGTTGAAAGCCCAGGACAGTGCAGCATGGTCCGTGAAGACTGTGAACTCTGGTCCCTCCAGATAGTGCCTCCACTTTTCCACAGCCCAGACCACAGCCAGGCACTCCTTCTCAGAAGTGGAATAATTCCGTTCTGGGCCTCGGAGTCCCCTCGACGCGTAAGCAATTACATGCTCACCATCGTCGGTGGTCTGGGAGAGGATGGCTCCGAGACCCACTTCGCTGGCATCCGTGTGTACCTGGAATGGTAGTGATGTATTGGGTTGCGCCAACACTGGGGAGCTCTTCAACGCCTGCTTCAGAGCTTCCATGCTGTCTTGGCACTGGCTGGTCCAGTTCCATTCCACTCCCTTCCTCTTCAGATTGTTGAGAGGGGCTGCCATATCGGCAAAACGGGGAATGAATTTGTGGTACCATCCCGCAAGCCCCAAGAAACGCTGTACAGCCTTCAGATCCCGAGGGACAGGATAGTCAGATACAGCCTGGGTCTTAGATGGATCAACCTCTACGCCTCTGTTGGAGACAATATGCCCCAAGAACATCAGCTCTCGTTTGAAAAAGTGGCACTTCTTCATGTTGAGGCTGAGATTGGCGGCATGCAACTTCTGGAAGACGGATTCCAAGTCTCTAAGATGTTGTTCTTTGGAGTGAGAGTACACGATGATGTCATCGATGTAGACAAAGCATAGCTTTCCCCTCAACTCCGACAAGACCGTCTCCATCAGCCGCTGAAAGGAGGCTGCCGCATTCCGCAGACCGAATGGCATGGCCTTAAACTGGAAAAGTCCAAGAGATGTAATGAAAGCAGTCTTCGCCTTGCTCTCCTTTGCCATCGCCACCTGCCAGTATCCAGACTGCAAGTCCAAGGAACTGAACCATGAGGCCCCTTCCAAGGATTCAAGGATGTCGTGAATGATGGGCATCGGATAAGCGTCTGGCAGCGTTTTGGCATTCACCCTTCGGTAGTCCACACAGAATCTGTAGGACCCGTCTGGTTTGTTCACCAGAACTACAGGTGATGACCAAGCTGACTGTGACGGCTCAATGATCCCATCCACCAGCATCTTCTCCACATGTTCCTCTATGACTTTCTTCTTCTGTGGAGACACACGATACGCCTTGCATCGTACAGGCACTTCATCCTGCACGAAGATGGTGTGCTTCTCCACAGATGTCTTCCCCAGTTTACTGGAGGTGACTGCAGGCCAGTCACCCATGAGCTGTAGGAGCTCCTCCGGACAGTCCGTGTCATAAGGAACCCGTAACTCTGGGTTGACCGTAGAGGCCCAGCAACTTCTCATCTCTCCTGGAGGCAAGGCATAATAGAGGCGGATGCCTGGTTGGTAGATGATGGTGGGAGACTTGTCCCACAAGCTGGAGTTGGCCTTCTGGCTTAAGAAAGGATAATAGGTATAACCTTGTCCAGTCTTCAACCCATACCTATTCTTAGCCAGATCAAGAATGGCACCGGTCTCGGCAAGGAAATCTAGCCCAAGGATCAGTGGGAACACAAGATGGCGATCTTGCATCACATGGGTGTCGATGGTTCTTTTCACCCCATGCCAGTTGAACCCGAGGTCTTTCTTGCCCAGGGCCTGATGAGCTGAGCCATCAGCTAGGACAAAACCCTGTCTGACAACCGGTAAGGTTTCGTCTGGTAGCATGACTCGCTTCCACAGACTTTCCTTAATCAGGGTGAAAGAACTCCCAGTGTCCACCACTGCCTCTACTGGGATTCCCTTGATGGTAACTGGGACCAACAGGAGCTTATGTTCTTTCTTTTTGCAGCTCTTGTGTTGCACTAGAGAAAGCTCTGCTATGGTCTTCGCCGACTGTTTCTTCTTCTCCTTACCCTGTTTGTCAGTACTCGCCTTCACCCTCTGCCAGTAGTCCTGGGTTCCTGAGAAGTCCTTCTCCACCATGGACCCCACCTTTACTAGCTCGGTCACTGTCGTCACAGTGCCCCGCAGGCAGCCAGCCACTTTAGGGTTGATGTTACTCAAGATGCGTCTCACTATATCTTCCTCTGGCATGTCTCGCTTCCACTTGAGGCACAGTGCACGATAATCGTATGCAAAGTCCCTGAGACATTGCTCTGGTTTCTGCACCATGGACCTCAGTCTCTCCTCCACTTCTGTCATGTAGTCAGAGGAGAGGAAAGCGGACATGAAGGCATTTTTAAATGAGACCCAATTGTGGGCTTGGCTTTTAGCAGCCTGCCACCAGCTGAGTGCCGGCCCCTTGAAGACGGAGGACAGGGCTCCCAAAAGTTCCCGGTTGGAGAGGGGTCTTAAGGCAAGGAAGGTCTCACACTGCTCAATGAAGGCAAGGACATCGGAAGTTTCAGTCGTGGCACCAAACGTAGGAAACTCCAGCCGCACCGGGGGTTTGGAGTAAGACGGAGAGGAGAGTGAATGCGCTCCAGGCTGACTATATGGTATAGGGGGCGCTATGGGGCTGACATCTGTGGAAAGTTCTAGGGGTCTGCTTGCTACAGGTGTACTAGTAGGTCTTGCCCTAGCAAGGTCTTTCTTCCACTTGTCGTCCCTGCGTAACAAACAGTTTACTGTATCCCTTTCCAGTTTCTGCATGTCTGCCCTCATATCTTCTCCTAGTCTGGTGAGAGTAGATTCAATGGACTGCCTTAGGTGGGCCTCCCTGTTCACTGAACTGGCTATGGAAGCTCTAAAATCATTTTCGAGCTTAGCCATTTTTTTTTCCAGAGACTTCACCTCACCTTTAAGTTCCCCATTAACACTCTTCAGAGAAGTCACCTCACCTTTAAGTTCATCATGATCAGCCTTTAGAGAATTCACCTCCCCTTTAAGCTCATTGTAATGAGTCACATCATTCTCATCCCTCCCATCATCATCATCATCATCATCATCATCATCTTCATCATCGTCATCATCATTTTCATTGTCATTATTTTCATTGTCATTATTTTCATTATCGGTTTCATGTTCAACCTGGGCATCAACCTGCCCTCTTTGATTCTCATCCCCAACATACAAATCACTTAACGAGGTTTCATGAGGGGGACTTCTCCTTGTGGTGAAAGATCCCGAAGTGAAATCTGGGTCCCCCTGAACTACAGGTAGGCTATCAACCATTGGAGTATAGGGAGAATCATGGACAGGAGTAGACACGACGTCACTTGTTTCTACTCCTTCTGGTGTTGCCATATTGCAAAGCTAAACCAAACCAGCTTATCACAATCAATTAATCAATCAATCGATCAATCAATCAATCAATCAATTTAAATCAGTTCCCCGTATGGGCCACCATTATGTAACGATTAAATAATTAAATTAACTGTTACTCTTTTTTAAAGCACGGGATAGTGACTGATCTCCTTCGACACAATTGATTTATGCTGAATGACATGGAATGGCAATAGACATTAGACAGCAAACACACTCAGTAAGAACACAGCGAAGTAGTGATGAAGTTATGATAGTATTTATCTACTCAAAGGAGAAATAATAATACAGCCAGGTATAAACAACAACCAACTCAGATGAATGAAAACAAGTTGAAACCCTTTGAACCGAATGTCCTCGATTCGCGCCCGCACGCACGCACGCACGCACGTACGTCCGCTAAATAGTTTATTAGATAGGTCTGTAAGAAAAGAGTAATTAAAGTCCGCATCTCGCGCACGCGCCCGCACGCTCCTATTGTTCCTTATCGCTCCGTGAATCCAAACGGCTCCAAACCGTCCCAGAACAAACGAAAAGTGTCAATCAATCAATGTCAATCCAAAAACGTTACTCCAAAAGTTATCCAAAAAGTAAAGGGATCCCCAGCAACGACGTAATCCACAAAGTAATGACTCCCAAGGGAAAAAACAACAATGGATCCTCGCGGGGTATAAAATAAAATATAAACGGTCTCACCAAGTCTTTTCTCTTGTGAAGTACAGCGCGCGGCAGTGTGGCCTTAGCTATTTTCCACCTATAGCGTTCCGAGTAGAGTTAATTATTAAATAAATAATGATCAAACTGGTCTAGGTCTCCTGTGGACTTCCTGGACGGTTTGCCTCTCTCGTTCGTTCCTCCCGCGGGCCGGCCACCAACGCCTACTTTACGTGCGTCAGACAGTCTCGGACCCGTCAATCAAAACAATCCCCTCAAATCATAGGCTTTCAAAACACCCCTTAAACAATAACAAAATAAAACCTATTAGGACATTACCCTTAAAGGATGGCGTTAATTAAGGACCATTATACAATATCTGTGACATACACTTTTAAATGCCATAAATAAAATAAATCCTTCTTTTAACATATGTGGCAGCGCTACAAGTTCAGATGTCGGCGTTCAACTTAATTCCCTCCACCTCCCCGGCCTCCTCCCTGTGGCATTTAGTTCTGTAATAGGCTAGCTGATTCTGTAATTATGTGATTTATGAATTTTTCTGTGATAATGTGATTCATGGATTTTTCTATATGTGATATGTATCATAATATCTACATGGTATATGAGTCATATACCATGTAGCTAGAATGTATGTCATATAATATGACATACATTGCAGTTGTCATGTTGTCATGTCGAGGTGAGGTATGTATGTGTGAGGTTACTGCCAATGTCACTCCGAGGTGAGGTATGTATGTGTGGAGGTTACTGCCAATGAGGTGAGGTATGTATGTGTGGAGGTTACTGCCAATGTCACTCCGAGGTGAGGTATGTATGTGTGAGGTTACTGCCAATGTCACTCCGTGGTGAGGTATGTATGTGTGAGGTTACTGCCAATGTCACTCCGTGGTGAGGTATGTATGTGTGAGGTTACTGCCAATGTCACTCCGTGGTGAGGTATGTATGTGTGAGGTTACTGCCAATGTCACTCCGTGGTGAGGTATGTATGTGTGAGGTTACTGCCAATGAGGTGAGGTATGTATGTGTGAGGCTACTGCCAATGTCACTCCGTGGTGAGGTATGTATGTGTGAGGTTACTGCCAATGTCACTCCGAGGTGAGGTATGTATGTGTGAGGTTACTGCCAATGTAGTCACTCCGAGGTGAGGTATGTATGTGTGGAGGTTACTGCCAATGTCACTCCGAGGTGAGGTATGTATGTGTGAGGTTACTGCCAATGTCACTCCGTGGTGAGGTATGTATGTGTGAGGTTACTGCCAATGTCACTCCGTGGTGAGGTATGTATGTGTGAGGTTACTGCCAATGTCACTCCGTGGTGAGGTATGTATGTGTGAGGTTACTGCCAATGAGGTGAGGTATGTATGTGTGAGGCTACTGCCAATGTCACTCCGTGGTGAGGTATGTATGTGTGAGGTTACTGCCAATGTCACTCCGAGGTGAGGTATGTATGTGTGAGGTTACTGCCAATGTAGTCACTCCGAGGTGAGGTATGTATGTGTGAGGTTACTGCCAATGTCACTCCGTGGTGAGGTATGTATGTGTGAGGTTACTGCCAATGTCACTCCGTGGTGAGGTATGTATGTGTGGAGGTTACTGCCAATGTCACTCCGAGGTGAGGTATGTATGTGTGGAGGTTACTGCCAATGTCACTCCGAGGTGAGGTATGTATGTGTGAGGTTACTGCCAATGTCACTCTGAGGTGAGGTATGTATGTGTGAGGTTACTGCCAATGAGGTGAGGTATGTATGTGTGAGGTTACTGCCAATAAGGTGAGGTATGTATGTGTGAGGTTACTGCCAATGTCACTCCGAGGTGAGGTATGTATGTGTGAGGTTACTGCCAATGAGGTGAGGTATGTATGTGTGAGGTTACTGCCAATGAGGTGAGGTATGTATGTGTGAGGCTACTGCCAATGTCACTCTGAGGTGAGGTATGTATGTGTGAGGTTACTGCCAATGTCACTCCGAGGTGAGGTATGTATGTGTGAGGTTACTGCCAATGTCACTCCGAGGTGAGGTATGTATGTGTGAGGCTACTGCCAATGTCACTCCGAGGTGAGGTATGTATGTGTGAGGTTACTGCCAATGTCACTCCGAGGTGAGGTATGTATGTGTGAGGTTACTGCCAATGTAGTCACTCCGAGGTGAGGTATGTATGTGTGAGGTTACTGCCAATGTCACTCCGAGGTGAGGTATGTATGTGTGAGGTTACTGCCAATGTCACTCCGAGGTGAGGTATGTATGTGTGGAGGTTACTGCCAATGAGGTGAGGTATGTATGTGTGAGGTTACTGCCAATGTAGGCTATATCTTTTGTTGTTTTTCTTAGTTTTTAGCCCCAGTATTTCAGAAGCTAGACTGGGCAAGATCTCAATTGACTGGGCCTGTGCCCGAGTGTCCCCCCCCCCCCCCCTATATGTGTATTGTAACTCTGACAGTAAAATGGACCCTCACGTATACGTGTACCATTCAGAGGCGTATCTACAATAAGGCGAGGGCAGGCGTCCGCCCCCCCCCCCCCCCCCCCCCCCCCCCCCCCCCCGAGGGCAGGCGTACATTGGAATGTAAATGCAAGCCTTTCAGCCTTTGTATACTACTCGTCTGGCAGGTATATCTCTTTGAAAACCTTTAGTGCTACGATTGTGCGCGGGGAGACGACAATTAACACATCTTGCCTGTCCAAAATATAATTCTTGCCTGCCCAAAATGTAATTCCTGGAAACGCCACTGATACCATTGGTTCCATTTGTGCATCCTCTCCGAGGACTTCAACCATGCTCAGTGTCCTCTGCGAAAAGGGGCTGAATCATCTGGGCTAATGAGGGCCTTCGCTTCCCATGTCGTTCGCATTCTCGCCGTGTCTGCGTCTGCTCTGACCACTAAAGAGCCGCAGCTGCCCACAGAAATGCCTACGAGGGGATGCCTGCCTCGCAACTCCGCATGTGCAGACCGTGTGTATGTGTGTTAGAGAGAGAGAGAGAGAAACACGTTTGTGAACTGTATTGTAGCTTGTATTTTTGTGAGAGAGTGTTTTGCTGCATGAGAATAACTGTGCGTATATACCTCCTCGACGGTGGCCGAAGCAGATGCTTGTTCTTTGATGGCTGAGTTGGAAACAGACCTGTTGTGTGTAATAGTATTTACACATAATAACGCTGGAGTACCAGATGACATTCCATGGCCAAACACCACAATTCAATTTTTTGCGACTGTGTCAGGGGGACATTGTGCACTGCGAAATCCTGAGTGAAATGGATACTTTATACAGGACCTTTTGGTTACATTTGTACACTTAGCGAACTTAGAGATAGATTGATTAACACTGAGATCTTTACCGCGTACAATTTCAGCATCGTCTTGATTTTGTGAACGTCAACCCGTCCGCCACTGAGCTTATGAAAGCAAATGTAAAAATAAAAATAATAATTTGCGACCGTGAGTTTGAATCAAGGTTTCTTAGCAGCCCATTTAGTTTTATTCCTCAGAGTTGTGCTTTCATGTGTCTATACTTTGACACTCCATTTGGTGGTTTGTAGGTACACTGTGAGGGGAGGGGCCACTGGTGTGTGGTCATGTGCATCAGGTGTGTGTGTGTGTTGTGTGTGTGCGTGTGCGTGTGTGCGCGCGTGCATCTTTCCCATCGTAAGGGTATGCACGTGCATCCATGTTTGAGCAATTTTACACCCAGAGCTGTGGAGCTAAAGGTGCTAGGTGGGTAATGTAATGGTTTAATAAGAGCATTAGGACCAGGGCGCAGACATGGAAAACACCCATCAGCCTGTGTGTGTGTGTGTGTGTGTGTGTGTGTGTGTGTGTGTGTGTGTGTGTGTGTGTGTGTGTGTGTGTGTGTGTGTGTGTGTGTGTGTGTGTGTGTGTGTGTGTGTGTGTGTGTGTGTGTGTGTGTGTGTGTGTGTGTGTGTGTGTGCGTGCGTGCGTGCGTGCGTGCGTGCGTGCGTGCGTGCGTGCGTGCGTGCGTGTGTGTGTGTGTGTGTGAGAGAGTGCATGCATGTGTGTGTGTTTGGAATCTGGGCCTCCATCTCCAATCAGGCCATCTCTCAGCACTCTTGTAGGAGCAGACGAGAGCCCCCCTCTATACAGCAGGTGATCACAGGACTGGTTGTGAGCTTTTATGAAAACATGTCTGTCATACTGGTATGTGGCCAGTCCATTAACACGTGAACATGAACGCTTGGCGTTGCTCAACCACACTCCCAACGGCACCGCTGGGACTGGAGAATGATTACCGCATAGTTATGATGAATCAGTGGTTCTTAAAACATTTTAATTTCCAGGATCCCCCAAATTGATATGTATTCGGCTACCCATTTGACTCCCACAAGAGAAGATTAGAGTCTGTGCAGAGTTCTACGGCTGTTTACACGAGGGGTTTCTCAAATACCTTCATGTGAACGACACCCACATTCATATGCATGTGGCGGGCTGCAGGACCCGCGTTTGAAAAAGAGAAGATTTGTGTTAAAACTTTCCAAAATTGTTCAAAACTGACTTTGTTTAAATGTTATGTTGATGTACGAAATAGGATGGAAGCGGTTAATTTGTTCCACATCATGCTGGGGACCCCCTGGACCCCCTGGACCCCCCCCCCCCCCCCCACTGGGGGTCCCTGGACGTCACTTTGGAGAACCAATGGTCCATATGGTAGATGGGGACATAGCAGCAGAGAGTGAAACCTATAGGATCTGAGTAGTACCCCCTCAAGGACCCCTGGGGGTCCCCAGAAGACCCCGCACTGAGATAATTATATTATATTATATCCATCTGTCTTTATTACAGTATAATGCACTCACCAGGATAAACATTTGATGCACAGTTTTCAGAAACCTTTGGCTGCGGGACTTGTAGTTTTTCTAGCCTGGCTAATAAGCCAGACTAATATCATATAAATGGCATTTCTATCTCTGGGACCCCCAATTTATATTGTAAAATCAATATTAATTTAATTCTGAGTACAAATGGAACCAGACTTTTCTCACTTACTGTCATGCAGTGGGGAAAGTATGCCATGCGACACATTGTGAACTTGTAGATCTGCTATTTTCAAATGATTTATTATACATTTGACATTTTTAATTGGGAGATTCTGCACAATGTGTATACTTTTGCGTTTGGTACTTTAAGTACACTTTGAAGCCGATACTTTTTTTCAGTACATTTTGAATTCTGTATTTTTGAGTGGTGCAACCACTCCAAGGAACAGCAATGTCACTATGGGACTATGGGACTATGTTTAGAGTACCAGTAGGGGGAAAAGTGGCGCTGTTGTGCCAGAAACAGAGAGAGAGAGATAGTGTTAGAACCAATAGGAATTGAAATTGGAACGATACAGAGAAGAAATTGGAACGATACAAATTGGAACGATACGGAGAACCAATAGGAACTGAAATTGGAACGATACAGAGAACCAATAGAGGGGAGTTGCACCACTCAGTTTACACGGGTGTGATTTTTTTGTATTGTATATGTATATTTTCTATATTGCAGTATTAATAGTTTTACTTAAGTAAAAAATGTGAGTACTTTTTCCACCACTGCTGTCATGTCCCCCAAAATACCCATCATTTGGAGGGTGCTTGCATAATAGATAGTAGATAGTAGATACACTGTTCTGACTATGCTATATTTTAATACAATGCAAAAATATATATATGGGTCCAATTAACTATTATGGGTGCATTTGGTTACATTTGTACACACAATAATGTTGAGGGTTTTACCGTGTACCCATAGGTGGATTGTATGTAGGCCATTATGCTACTTTTTGGGTTAATTTCTTATGAAAGACTTAATTCTGAGAAGAGCTGTATAGGATTATATTTTTATGATTACAAAATTGATGAAGTGGGTATACTCCCTTTTCCTGTGTATATACAGTATGTAGTGCCTTTCTCGTAAACCGCAAAAAATATCCATCGGATGAAAATAAAAGAGCTCTTATAGAGAAAAACAAAAGCTTCTGTAAAAACCCTCCCAGGCCTTGACTGACGCGCTGCTCTCCGGCTCTTTTCGCTTTCCCTCGGCGTGTTTTCGATTAAGATCGGTCAAATCAAGCTCTTTTTACACGCGACTCAGATTGCGGAGATTAAACAAGGCTAGCATGTAAACATAAATCCAGCCGTTCTGTGCACCAAGACAGACGTACATAACCACAGCAGAATTTTATAGCCTCGAGGCTTTTTTTTCTCTCCTTCTTTTCCTTTCTATTTTTTTCTCCTTTTCGCCCCAGCCCAATCTCTGGAGGGAGGAGGCCTGTTTTGGATGGGAGTTGTCATCCCTAATAAAAATCAAGCTCTCCCCTCCAAGAGAGCAGCCATCATTGTGTACGTCTCTCCAGTCAAGACGCAACACGTGATGCCGTTTGCGGGAAGATCCCAGCGACAACGTGTATAAGCCATTTTGACCTGAGATCAGATTCTAAAAATGTCTTCTACATCCTGACAGTTTTCTGAAAAAGCGATGTTTCTATGTCAGTCGTTCTTCGATTTTTCAAAAATAGCAGACCTACAAGCTCGTAGCGCGCCACTCGGTGGCGCGCTATGAGCTTGTAGATCTGCTATTTTTCAATAGCTAAAGCATAACATAATGCTAACACCAAAAGGGGTTCCCGCCCAAAATAGGATAATGGTGGTGGTGGTGGTGGGGGGTTAGGTGTGTTTTTGGGGATTACTGTAATTGGTTCGATTCCATCGGGGGGGGGGGAGTACGCACATGGTCTGCATGTCACGGCTGAACAGCGCACGGCCCCGGCGCATGATGCAGTTAAACCCACAGGCGCAGGCCGCTTGTATGGACGCTAAATTGAATTTGGGCAGAGGAGGGAAACGAAAACAACCTATAATCTATTTTGAAACACGCGGAGCGTGCATTGGGAGATTTTTGTTGCTCTCTGTGTGTGTGTGTGTGTGTGTGTGTGTGTGTGTGTGTGTGTGTGTGTGTGTGTGTGTGTGTGTGTGTGTGTGTGTGTGTGTGTGTGTGTGTGTGTGTGTGTGTGTGTGTGTGTGCGTGTGCGCGCGTGTGTGCGCGTGTGCGTGTGAAAGAGTGCCTCCGTTGTATGTTTGTGTGCGTGGGAGCTGAACAAGCCGACTGTATCTACATTTGTATTTATTGTAAAATAAAAGGGGAACCAGGGATAGCAGCCCCCCTTCCCTTCCCCCGCCCGTCCAGCGCATGGACATACAACCAGAGTGTTTATACCGTTATCAGATGGGCCTGTAATCTGATCTCTATGGGAGAGCAGGAGAGTATAGGAGGACACACCAGGGCTGAGGAGATGTAGGCCATGTGGAGAGAGAGAGAGAGAGAGAGAGAGAGAGCGAGAGAGAGAGAGAGAGAGAGAGAGAGAGAGGTCATGATTAGGAGGAACAAATTGGTGTGTGTGTGTGTGTGTGTGTAGTGCTAAGAAAGGATCTAGTTGCTGACTGGTGGAAACATTGTATGTCGAAAATCGTTCCTTTTTATTATCGTTTTAAAAAACATTTTAAAGTTCACAACACGTCACTTCACTCCTTTCCCACGATCTAGGCATGGGCGAGGGTTGGGTTGGGGGTGGGGTGTCAATTAATGCCCCACCAAATGACCTGACTGCGTCCCCAAAACAACATCCAAACATCCCTAATTTCCGCTCCAGTGTGTGTGTGTGCGTGTTGTGTGTGTGCCTGTGAGTGTGTGTGTGTGTGTGTGCGTGTGCACGCGTTCACGCGTGTGCATTTCAGGTGGGTGGTGTCAGTAATTGCTACCTTCTCTGGAGCCCCCTGGGGTGAATTCATGATAAGTGCTCTAAAAGTGGTGGCGGTGGTGGGTTGCATGCCTCTCTGGCTGGTGTGTTGTTCTGTAAGGACGCACGCACGCACGCACGCACGCACGCACGCACGCACGCACGCACGCACGCACGCACGCACGCACGCACGCACGGGCACACACACACACACACACACACACACACACACACACACACACACACACACACACAGGCTGATGGGTGTTTTCCATGTCTGCGCCCTGGTCCTAATGCTCTTATTAAACCATTACATTGCCCACCTTCAGCTCCACAGCTCTGGGTGTAAAATAAGCAGCTAATTGGAGGTTTCTGACAAGCCTATACTGCAGGCCCCTGCAGGGACCAATATGTACGCCCCTTCCATTCCTTCACTAGTACCCTGGTTGTACTGTCCTGACCAGTAGGATTTGTTTAGTAAACCATACCCATTTAGTCTAGCCTGACGTCAAAATAAAAAAAATGTGTGCCTCATTTTCACGATATTTCAAAAAAAGAAGACCTACAAGCTCGTAGCGCGCCACTGATCTGCTATTTTTCAATAGCTAAAGTATAACATAATGCTTAGTTAAAACACCAAAAAGGGGTTCCCGTCCAGAATGGGTTAAGCCCTATGAACATACTTTGTTGTATCTTGTAGATTCGTTGTTTTCACTCTAAAAACAATTCCTAATAACCAAAATAACAATTATTTTACTGTCTGCTGACGTCCAAAATAGGGATGCTAGGTGGTTAACATATTGTTGTGGGATTTTGATTCCCACAAAATAAAATTGCAAAGCCAGGTAGCATATTTAAACAGATTGCTCAGCCTACTATAGAGTGTCGCAGTCCCGCCCCCTTTCATGACGACGAAATAATTCCCCATTCATTTTCCCCATAGACATTTCAAAAAGTATTTATTTAAAGACCTGTAAGCCTCGAACAAAGCCAACTCGGATCGTGATAAATCGTGACAGTGGCCTTGTGGTTAGAGTGTCCGCCCTGAAACTGGGAGGTCGGGGGTTCGATCCCCGGCCGGGTCATACCAAAGACTGTAAAAATGGGACCCAATGCCTCCCTGCTTGGCACTCAGCATCAAAGGGTTGGATTGGGGGGTCAAATCTAGCCTGGCTAATGAGCCAGACTCAAATCACACTGTCGTGTGGTATTTGAGTCTGGAGATGCTGTGTATGGATCTTGTTTCCTGGGGGGAGGGTTCAAACATTTTCTCTTTGACGCAATTATTGGTCAGAGCTACTGTCAGTCAAAGGTCTCAAGCATTGAACGTCACTGTACCAAAGCCCGCCCATATTGCATACCGTGTCCCGATTGGCCACACCAGTTCTCTGGTGTAGGAAATGGGCGTACAATTGAGCCTCTCCAGACCGTAATCCGCCGGCAGGCAATTTTTTTTTGCCAACGGCTGATTCGGTCTGGCTTATTAGCCAGGCTAGGTCAAATCTACTAATCAAATGATTCCCGAGCGCGGCACGGCTGCAGCTCACCGCTCCAAGAGATGGGTCAAATGCGAAGAACAAATTTCACTGCGGTAACGTGTGTGACAAACCATATGACTTTGACTTTGTCAACTATGGGGAAAATGCACGGGGAATCATTTCCTGGGCCTGTCGTCGGGGGGGGGGGGGGGGGGGGGACTGCGGCGCTTCATTGAGTCAAACACAACAAACGACCCGAGGTGATTTAAACGGCAACAAATAAAAAGGAAACAGCCACCCTTTTTTATTTTTCTTCTCCCACTGCACGTTCTTGGTACGTCCGTTCTCTGGCGCCCCGGTTTCAGATCCTCCCGTTCCTCGCCATGCCTCTCTGCTCCCATGCACCGTGGCCGCCGACAATGTTAGCACCACTGTCAGGGGAAGTTTCAGCTCGCCGCATTGTGTTTCCAGCATGCCACACACACACATCCCACAATGGCATGAAAGCCCGTTGCGCTGTGTGGGGGGGGAGAAAAGAGAAGGAGGAAACCCGACCAGCTGTAGCACGTCGGGCCACGCCACGCCGCTTTCCGCTGCGAGCCAAAACTATTCCACTTTTGTCCCAGTATGTCTCGGTATCGCAACAATAACAAGTGCCACGGCCTTTCGTCACAATGGTTCCCCCGCGCGTTCCTCGTGTTTAGCCTTGGCCGCCGCTTGGCTTTTCTCACATTCACACAGATATGTGCTGTTTTGTTTGTGGTGGTCGTTGCTTTTCAGCGCTCCTCCATCACCGTTTTGCAGGTCAAGGGCTCGTTGAAGAATGTGTCCTTCTCTGGACCTGCGTCACCGTGGCTCGGGGGGGGGGGTTCCTGCTATTTGCTATTTTATAATAGACATAATGAGGTGATAATATCAAGGAGATACTGACGCATTGGGGGTGTTGATTTAAGTCTGAGAGTTTACAAAGTGACCCCTATAGGACCTTTTTGAAACTAGCTCCTCGCCACTCGCCCTACACACTTCCACTCGGTTTGAGCATAGATATATAAACAACAGAGACGGCACCGGAATTCCCCTCCCATCCGGTGCTGTCTCTATTATTTATATATCTATGCTCAAACCGAGTGTGTAGGGTGAGTGGCGAGGAGCTGGTTTCAAAAAGGGGGCTATAGGGTCAATGATTGATCTGACGCGGCTTCAACTCCACGGCTCGCTTGCTCTTTGTCAGCAGTGTCATGATAACAGTGTTAAATGTAAATGAGCCATCAAATATGGCTGACGACCTAAATGGCTATCTGGCTATATCTCAGACTATAGGGTTCTAGCCAAGTGGTTTGCAGCTGGAACTGGACAAATGCTTTCACAAAAGGCAATCGACTGTTTCTACGTTGAAGGATATCGGGACGGGTAAAGTGGGATCGAATCTGATCTTTTATATTTAGCGCATCCATATTAGATGATGCACTTGACCTAATTTTATTGGACTGATTTAATGTTCCCCAAATTTGAATAGCAGTTTTGGAAATGTACTTATTCATGTGCTGTGTGTTTTATCCTACTTCTGCAACCCATGGGTGGGGTTTTAACCATTTGGAAATCCTCCAATGTGGAGAGCATGTACAATGACAGTCTCAACCTCGCCCCTGACACTCAACACAGGTTAAAACTAGAAATGTACAGTACTCTGTCGAGGTGCCACCTTGCACACAAGTAGGCCATACATGGCGTACTTGTGCGCAAGGAGAGCATGCAAGTATACTGCTACTAACTAATGTCTATTACCACTGCTGTTCTAAATCCTTTAGACCCGTTATTGACCTTCTAGCAGCCTTGAAGCGTACCTTAGTTACATCACCATCGACAGCCAATAAGGGACCACCATTCTTACCGACATAGATACATAGATACATGTATGCATGCATGCATACATACTGTACATACATTACGTCACCATCAACATCCAATTATAACCATGCATACCATACATACATACTGTACCACTTTCGGTCCAACCGACCACAGTACTTGCACGCTCTGCTTGCGCAAGTAATAAATTAGCAGAGACCTGCTGTGATCAACACAAATGTTGAGTATTAATCTAACTCTTAATGTGTTCATTGAAAGTGTTTATCCACCTATAAACCCCTATATACCTTTATACTTAGTTGACCATGAAGCTCTGTACTTGTTTTGCTGTACACCAAATCTTAGTCTTTGCAATCTTTCAGCTCACATAATGCATTGCTTTGCGATGTCTTGTGAGCTTGTAGATCTGCTATTTTCGTCAAATCTTCACGCCCCTGAATAGAGGCGCTAGGGTTCATGTGGTTAAATTATCCAGGAACCAGCCTAATGTAGGCCT
>NW_027637847.1:25000-32624 GCF_951216825.1 Electrona antarctica | reverse complement strand
TTGTATTGTTGTCATGGTGGTGCAGTGGTTCCACAACAGGCTGTATTGTTGTCATGGTGGTGCAGTGGTTCCACAACAGGCTGTATTGTTGTCATGGTGGTGCAGTGGTTCCACAACAGGCTGTATTGTTGTCATGGTGGTGCAGTGGTTCCACAACAGGCTGTATTGTTGTCATGGTGGTGCAGTGGTTCCACAACAGGCTGTATTGTTGTCATGGTGCAGTGGTTCCACAACAGGCTGTATTGTTGTCATGTGTGCAGTGGTTCCACAACAGGCTGTATTGTTGTCATGTGGTGCAGTGGTTCCACAACAGGCTGTATTGTTGTCATGGTGGTGCAGTGGTTCCACAACAGGCTGTATTGTTGTCATGGTGGTGCAGTGGTTTCCACAACAGGCTGTATTGTTGTCATGTGGTGCAGTGGTTTCACAACAGGCTGTATTGTTGTCATGGTGGTGCAGTGGTTCCACAACAGGCTGTATTGTTGTCATGGTGGTGCAGTGGTTCCACAACAGGCTGTATTGTTGTCATGTGGTGCAGTGGTTCCACAACAGGCTGTATTGTTGTCATGGTGGTGCAGTGGTTCCACAACAGGCTGTATTGTTGTCATGGTGGTGCAGTGGTTCCACAACAGGCTGTATTGTTGTCATGGTGGTGCAGTGGTTCCACAACAGGCTGTATTGTTGTCATGGTGGTGCAGTGGTTCCACAACAGGCTGTATTGTTGTCATGGTGGTGCAGTGGTTCCACAACAGGCTGTATTGTTGTCATGGTGGTGCAGTGGTTCCACAACAGGCTGTATTGTTGTCATGGTGGTGCAGTGGTTCCACAACAGGCTGTATTGTTGTCATGGTGGTGCAGTGGTTCCACAACAGGCTGTATTGTTGTCATGGTGGTGCAGTGGTTCCACAACAGGTTGTATTGTTGTCATGGTGGTGCAGTGGTTCCACAACAGGCTGTATTGTTGTCATGGTGGTGCAGTGGTTCCACAACAGGCTGTATTGTTGTCATGGTGGTGCAGTGGTTTCACAACAGGCTGTATTGTTGTCATGGTGGTGCAGTGGTTCCACAACAGGTTGTATTGTTGTCATGGTGGTGCAGTGGTTCCACAACAGGCTGTATTGTTGTCATGGTGGTGCAGTGGTTCCACAACAGGCTGTATTGTTGTCATGTGGTGCAGTGGTTTCACAACAGGCTGTATTGTTGTCATGGTGGTGCAGTGGTTCCACAACAGGCTGTATTGTTGTCATGGTGGTGCAGTGGTTCCACAACAGGCTGTATTGTTGTCATGGTGGTGCAGTGGTTCCACAACAGGCTGTATTGTTGTCATGGTGGTGCAGTGGTTTCACAACAGGCTGTATTGTTGTCATGGTGGTGCAGTGGTTCCACAACAGGCTGTATTGTTGTCATGTGGTGCAGTGGTTCCACAACAGGTTGTATTGTTGTCATGGTGGTGCAGTGGTTCCACAACAGGCTGTATTGTTGTCATGGTGGTGCAGTGGTTCCACAACAGGCTGTATTGTTGTCATGGTGGTGCAGTGGTTCCACAACAGGTTGTATTGTTGTCATGTGGTGCAGTGGTTCCACAACAGGTTGTATTGTTGTCATGGTGGTGCAGTGGTTCCACAACAGGCTGTATTGTTGTCATGTGGTGCAGTGGTTCCACAACAGGCTGTATTGTTGTCATGGTGGTGCAGTGGTTCCACAACAGGCTGTATTGTTGTCATGGTGGTGCAGTGGTTCCACAACAGGCTGTATTGTTGTCATGTGGTGCAGTGGTTTCACAACAGGCTGTATTGTTGTCATGGTGCAGTGGTTTCACAACAGGCTGTATTGTTGTCATGGTGCAGTGGTTTCACAACAGGCTGTATTGTTGTCATGGTGCAGTGGTTCCACAACAGGCTGTATTGTTGTCATGGTGGTGCAGTGGTTCCACAACAGGCTGTATTGTTGTCATGGTGGTGCAGTGGTTCCACAACAGGCTGTATTGTTGTCATGTGGTGCAGTGGTTTCACAACAGGCTGTATTGTTGTCATGGTGGTGCAGTGGTTCCACAACAGGCTGTATTGTTGTCATGGTGGTGCAGTGGTTCCACAACAGGCTGTATTGTTGTCATGTGGTGCAGTGGTTTCACAACAGGCTGTATTGTTGTCATGGTGGTGCAGTGGTTCCACAACAGGCTGTATTGTTGTCATGGTGGTGCAGTGGTTCCACAACAGGCTGTATTGTTGTCATGGTGGTGCAGTGGTTCCACAACAGGCTGTATTGTTGTCATGGTGGTGCAGTGGTTCCACAACAGGCTGTATTGTTGTCATGGTGGTGCAGTGGTTCCACAACAGGCTGTATTGTTGTCATGGTGGTGCAGTGGTTCCACAACAGGCTGTATTGTTGTCATGGTGGTGCAGTGGTTCCACAACAGGCTGTATTGTTGTCATGGTGGTGCAGTGGTTCCACAACAGGTTGTATTGGTGTCATGGTGGTGCAGTGGTTCCACAACAGGTTGTATTGTTGTCATGGTGGTGCAGTGGTTCCACAACAGGCTGTATTGTTGTCATGGTGGTGCAGTGGTTCCACAACAGGCTGTATTGTTGTCATGGTGGTGCAGTGGTTTCACAACAGGCTGTATTGTTGTCATGGTGGTGCAGTGGTTCCACAACAGGTTGTATTGTTGTCATGGTGGTGCAGTGGTTCCACAACAGGCTGTATTGTTGTCATGGTGGTGCAGTGGTTCCACAACAGGCTGTATTGTTGTCATGTGGTGCAGTGGTTCCACAACAGGCTGTATTGTTGTCATGGTGGTGCAGTGGTTCCACAACAGGCTGTATTGTTGTCATGGTGGTGCAGTGGTTCCACAACAGGCTGTATTGTCGCCTGAAGTCACGAGTCGGTGTTTTACATGTGACCGTATTCTGCTGTCTGTCTGTCACACGGACGGGTGTCGTTTGGATTTTTATGAGTCCGGTACCGATTCCGTTTCTGCTTAACACTGAACAGCCACTGCACCGACCGCTGAGTTGGTTAAAGTGACCTTTGAACAGCCAATGAGTTGGTTAAAGTTACCTTTGAACAGCCTCTGAGTTGGTTAAAGTGACCTTTGAACAGCCAATGAGTTGGTTAAAGTTACCTTTGAACAGCCACTGCACCGACCGGTGAGTTGGGGAGAACATGTGAGGGTACCTACCCTAGGGGACACGGGGAGAACGTGTGAGGGTACCTACCCTAGGGGACACGGGGAGAACATGTGAGGGTACCTACCCTAGGGGACACGGGTTAAGAACATGTGAGGGTACCTACCCTAGGGGACACGGGGAGAACATGTGAGGGTACCTACCGTAGGGGACACGGGGAGAACACTTCTACACTGTCTCTTCGAAACTCCTGAAACTACCAAAACATGGAACTATTCATGGAATTAGTGTGCTGGTCTCTGTACGTGATAGACAACATTTTTCCATGTAAATTGGGTTCTGGAGAGCCCGCTCAATACCCTGATGGATCTTCACCCGCAAGTTATACCCAAGACTACAAGACTTGGCGTGTAATGTGCATGGAGATTATCAGCGTAGAAGAGGTATATCTATTTGGATTTACGGTGACAGGATTTCTGCTGATCGGGCTGTGCACTGGTCTTGTGTATCGAAGAATTGGAAAAGTGGCAGCGCTGAACGGAGCCCCTATGCTGCCTGCCGTGGCCGAGCTGGGCAGGGCACTTGGGGAATTACATCAGAAGATGGACACGATCTTGGAAAAGGTCAGCGCCCTGCAGAGAGACATGACGGACGACAGAGAGCCATAACGGACAGAGAGGAGAAATAGCCATATTGCTATATCCCTCGCTCTAAAAACGAATCTGGATTCCCCCCCCATTGACAATCTCCACACGAAGAGACAGCGCAAGAAAAGAATCCTCTGCCTCCCCCCCCACCTCAACCCCCACCCTCCCTCCTCCCTGACACCTGTTGTGTCTTCAGACTGGGCCGTGTTCGTTTCCACTGAACCCGCCATGATAACGCAGGACTTTGAGGCAACGTGACATGACCTTCGGAAGATATGCCAGGAACACACTTACACAAACACATGGGAAATGAACTATTCCACCGAACTTTCTCTCATGGACACACATGTCTACACATACAGCCGCCTTCTACCCCCCCCCCCCCCTGCTCCAGCTAGGTTATCTTTTTTTCCTCCCCCCGCGCAGCTCATCCCTTTCGATGGTATGCGTAGGAGGAGAGCTTTTTTGTGCCTGGCCCAAGCCCCCGCCACCCCAACCACCCCCCCCCCTATCCCCCCACCCAAGTACATTCCGTGCCCACACAATACAATGCAACTGTAATGTAATGTGATGTGATGTTTATTCTGTTTTCTTTTTCTTTGATGCAAGAAAGATGTATTTTGGCGCTGCACTGCGGCGACATGGGCATAAGGGCTACGCTTGCATGCGG
This sequence comes from Electrona antarctica, assembly GCF_951216825.1. Taxonomy (NCBI): domain Eukaryota; kingdom Metazoa; phylum Chordata; class Actinopteri; order Myctophiformes; family Myctophidae; genus Electrona; species Electrona antarctica. Next base: position 28,182 of record NW_027637847.1, on the reverse strand, counting down.
GCCCTTTGTCTAAGACACATTTCTTCCTCGGGAGACAAATAATAAAGAACCTTGAACCTTGAACCTTGAACATGTGAGAGTACCTACCATAGGGGACACGGGGAGAACATGTGTGGGTCCCTACCCTAGGGGACAAGGGGAGAACATGTGAGGGTACCTACCCTAGGGGGACACAGGGAGAACATGTGAGAGTACCTACCCTAGGGGACACGGGGAGAACATGTGAGGGTACCTACCCTAGGGGACACGGGGAGAACATGTGAGGGGTACCTACCCTAGGGGACACGGGGAGAACATGTGAGGGTACCTACCCTATAGGGGACACGGGGAGAACATGTGAGGGTACCTACCCTATAGGGGACACAGGGAGAACGTGTGAGGGTACCTACCCTAGGGGACACGGGGAGAACATGTGAGGGGTACCTACCCTAGGGGACACGGGGAGAACATGTGAGGGTACCTACCCTAGGGGACACGGGGAGAACATGTGAGGGTACCTACCCTAGGGGACACAGGGAGAACATGTGAGGTTACCTACCCTAGGGGACACGGGGAGAACATGTGAGGGTACCTACCCTAGGGGACACGGGGAGAACATGTGAGGGGTACCTACCCTAGGGGACACGGGGAGAACATGTGAGGTTACCTACCCTAGGGGACACGGGGAGAACATGTGAGGGTACCTACCCTAGGGGACACGGGGAGAACATGTGAGGGTACCTACCCTAGGGGACACGGGGAGAACATGTGAGGGGTACCTACCCTAGGGGACACAGGGAGAACATGTGAGGGTACCTACCCTAGGGGACACGGGGAGAACATGTGAGTGTACCTACCCTAGGGGACACGGGGAGAACATGTGAGGGTACCTACCCTAGGGGACACGGGGAGAACATGTGAGGGTACCTACCCTAGGGGACACGGGGAGAACATGTGAGGGTACCTACCCTAGGGGACACGGGGAGAACATGTGAGGGTACCTACCCTATAGGGGACACGGGGAGAACATGTGAGGGTACCTACCCTAGGGGACACGGGGAGAACATGTGAGGGTACCTACCCTAGGGGACACGGGGAGAACATGCAAACTCCACACAGAAAGGCCCAGTTTCAGTGACACCATTAGGCAGAGAGTTAGACACAGAGTACCGCGTGAACCAGGCACAGAGACCAGGTCACCCTCGTGTGAGCCCGCCTCGGACTGACCCTGACCCTGACCCCGGTCATCCTCGCAGTCCTTGGAGCCTCGCTAAGATCAAAATGTCCGTCTGATCCTGTCGGACCATCCTTGAACATGTCCCTGACACAGATCTGACCCTGTTGGCCCATCCTTGACCATGTCCCTGACACAGATCTGACCCTGTTGGCCCATCCTTGACCATGTCCCTGACACAGATCTGACCCTGTTGGCCCATCCTTGACCATGTCCCTGACACAGATCTGACCCTGTTGGCCCATCCTTGACCATGTCCCTGACACAGATCTGACCCTGTTGGCCCATCCTTGACCATTTCCCTGACACAGATCTGACCCTGTTGGCCCATCCTTGACCATGTCCCTGACACAGATCGTACATTCAGGACAGGCCTACAGTCTACGGTGGTGATTAAATTAATCCCAAAATGCATGAACCATTTCTGTATTTTTATTTTTTTACTAGCCAATTAGATTTGAGAGTGGAAGGGGACCTCTGGACTGTTGATTGGCTTCCTGCCAGTCATCAGGCTGACAGGTAACCGCCACGGCTAATTCAGTTAGCGGTTAGCGCCAGGTGTCGACTTCCTGCTGGATTTATTTCAGTGTGAATCACAGCTTTCTACTGCGGAATGTTAACCCATGAAGCACCATGGATAGATCATGCTGTAATGCAGCAGAGTGCCGTCTGATGATTTATTCCAAAATGAAATATCATAGTAAAGTATATCAAGTATAGAGCAACGGTTTTCCCTTTTTATATCAAGGCCCATTTCTTTTTTCTGCATTTGAGCCACGGACCACCGTCTGATGACATTTAGCCTCTCAGACCCATCTGAGCCACGGACCACCGTCTGATGACATTTAGCCTCTCAGACCCATCTGAGCCACGGACCACCGTCTGATGACATTTAGCCTCTCAGACCCATCTGAGCCACGGACCACCGTCTGATGACATTTAGCCTCTCAGACCCATCTGAGCCACGGACCACCGTCTGATGACATTTAGCCTCTCAGACCCATCTGAGCCACGGACCACCGTTTGATGACATTTAGCCTCTCAGACCCATCTGAGCCACGGACCACCATTTGATGACATTTAGCCTCTCAGACCCATCTGAGCCACGGACCACCATTTGATGACATTTAGCCTCTCAGACCCATTTGAGCCACGGACCACCGTTTGATGACATTTAGCCTCTCAGACCCATCTGAGCCACGGACCACCATTTGATGACATTTAGCCTCTCAGACCCATCTGAGCCACGGACCACCGTTTGATGACATTTAGCCTCTCAGACCCATCTGAGCCACGGACCACCGTTTGATGACATTTAGCCTCTCAGACCCATCTGAGCCACGGACCACCATTTGATGACATTTAGCCTCTCAGACCCATTTGAGCCACGGACCACCGTTTGATGACATTTAGCCTCTCAGACCCATCTGAGCCACGGACCACCATTTGATGACATTTAGCCTCTCAGACCCATCTGAGCCACGGACCACCATTTGATGACATTTAGCCTCTCAGACCCATCTGAGCCACGGACCACCGTCTGATGACATTTAGCCTCTCAGACCCATCTGAGCCACGGACCACCATTTGATGACATTTAGCCTCTCAGACCCATTTGAGCCACGGACCACCATTTGATGACATTTAGCCTGTCATTAAAGTTTGCTTCCTGTCATTGGCAGTTCCGCACGCACGCACGCACACATACATGCAACGCACGCACACACGTACACATGCACACACCACTTTGCTCTCAGTATTGCAGAGCTCATACTCCAGGGTCCATATAGGCGACGTATTAAAATCTACATATTTAACGTGTTTGTATTTCATGACCTACTTCATCAAATGCATTATATTTTTACATGTATGTGTTTTTTTTCGTCCAATCGGAACGCTGTATCTCAGACTCCTCTGTAGTCGCAGAGAAACGTTGAACAAAGCTCATCTTTTTCATCATCTAGGGGGG
>NW_027637847.1:15000-20000 GCF_951216825.1 Electrona antarctica | reverse complement strand
TTTCCAACAAACTCCGGTAAACTCCAGAATTGTCCCCTTACACCTGTATATTACCATATATTAACTATATGCTGCTAAACTTGAGGTTTACGGGCAAAATACAGTGCCCTTAATTGCCCGTTAACTCCTCTTTTCACGCAGTGTGAGTTGAGCTTTGTTGAGTTAGAGTTAGAGTTGAGTTGAGTTGAGTTGAGTTGAGTTGAGTTGACTTGACTTGACTTGACTTGACTTGACTTGAGTTAGAGTTGTAGAGAGTGTAGACATGGGGCTTGTTGTCTACACTCTTACACTAGATCAAATTGTGCAAATTTGCACTACGTCGATCTGCTGCTGTGGCAGCTCAGCTCTGGTACAAGAAGGGCAACGTGCCTCAACTCTGGTACAAGAAGGGCAACGTGCCTCAACTCTGGTACAAGAAGGGCAACGTGCCTCAACTCTGGTACAAGAAGGGCAACGTGCCTCAACTCTGGTACAAGAAGGGCAACGTGCCTCAACTCTGGTACAAGAAGGGCAACGTGCCTCAACTCTGGTACAAGAAGGGCAACGTGGCCTCAGCTCAGCTCTGGTACAGGAAGGGGAACGTGGCCTCAGCTCTGGTACAAGAAGGGCAACGTGCCTCAGCTCTGGTACAGGAAGGGGAACGTGGCCTCAGCTCAGCTCTGGTACAGGAAGGGGAACGTGCCTCAGCTCAGCTCTGGTACAGGAAGGGGAACGTGGCCTCAGCTCTGGTACAAGAAGGGCAACGTGCCTCAGCTCTGGTACAAGAAGGGCAACGTGCCTCAGCTCTGGTACAAGAAGGGCAACGTGCCTCAGCTCTGGTACAAGAAGGGCAACGTGCCCTCAGCTCTGGTACAAGAAGGGCAACGTGCCTCAGCTCTGGTACAAGAAGGGAAACGTGTCTCAGCTCAGCTCTAGTACAGGAAGGGAAACGTGCCTCAGCTCAGCTCTGGTACAGGAAGGGAAACGTGTCTCAGCTCAGCTCTGGTACAGGAAGGGAAACGTGCCTCAGCTCAGCTCTGGTACCAGAAGGGAAACGTGCCTCAGCTCAGCTCTGGTACCAGAAGGGAAACGTGCCTCAGCTCAGCTCTGGTACAGGAAGGGAAACGTGCCTCAGCTCAGCTCTGGTACCAGAAGGGGAACGTGGCCTCAGCTCAGCTCTGGTACCAGAAGGGTAACGTGGCCTCAGCTCAGCTCTGGTACCAGAAGGGAAGCGTGTCTCAGCTCAGCTCTGGTACAAGAAGGGAAACGTGTCTCAGCTCAGCTCTGGTACCAGAAGGGAAGCGTGTCTCAGCTCAGCTCTGGTACAAGAAGGGAAACGTGTCTCAGCTCAGCTCTGGTACAGGAAGGGAAACGTGTCTCAGCTCAGCTCTGGTACAAGAAGGGCAACGTGCCTCAGCTCAGCTCTGGTACAGGAAGGGAAACGTGCCTCAGCTCAGCTCTGGTACAGGAAGGGAAACGTGTCTCAGCTCAGCTCTGGTACAGGAAGGGAAACGTGCCTCAGCTCAGCTCTGGTACCAGAAGGGAAACGTGCCTCAGCTCAGCTCTGGTACCAGAAGGGAAACGTGCCTCAGCTCAGCTCTGGTACAGGAAGGGAAACGTGCCTCAGCTCAGCTCTGGTACCAGAAGGGAAACGTGCCTCAACTCAGCTCTGGTACCAGAAGGGGAACGTGCCTCAGCTCAGCTCTGGTACCAGAAGGGTAACGTGGCCTCAGCTCAGCTCTGGTACCAGAAGGGAAACGTGCCTCAGCTCAGCTCTGGTACCAGAAGGGAAACGTGCCTCAGCTCAGCTCTGGTACCAGAAGGGAAACGTGCCTCAGCTCAGCTCTGGTACAAGAAGGGAAACGTGGCCTCAGCTCAGGGCTCGGCTCGGCTAAACTCCAAACTCAACTCAGGGACGGGGGCAGTACTTAGTTTAGACAGTTTTTGGTTTAGACTAGTCATTTGGTTAGACCAGTCATTAGTCCTACAACTACAAGCTATCTCAAACCCTCACCCTAAACCTAACCTCCCACGGGGCAGCACACCTAAACCTAACCTTAACCCATGTCTAACCAATGACTAGTCTAAACTAAGTATGCACCCCGTATTTTTGGAGAATACTTTAATTCTGGTCTCAACTTTATACCACTTCACTGAGCGCTTTGGTGTTTGTGCTCTTATTATGGAAGAGTAGCAATAATTATGACTTGGCTTTGCTACCACTATAGCTAAAGCCCAGGCATTTGCAGGGTTTGCATCGTGTTGAAGCTTCAGCTCCCCGAGAGCGCCCCAGAGACGTTTCTGGAAATACGCACGCAATTTCTGGGTCTATAGAACCTTCATCCGCTGCTTTTATTGAAAAATAAAATGCTGCTCATTTGGGAGTGAAATCTCAAACAAACGGCTCTGCATTCATCAAGGCTGTCGTTGTTTCCATCCACATTCAGCGGAGCCGAGTCAGGCACAGCGTTTTGATGACATTACGTATTAGCCCGTTCTGGGCGGGAACCCCATTTTGGTGTTTTAAAGCATTATGTTATACTTTAGCTATTGCAAAAATAGCAGATCTACAAGCTCGTAGCGCGGCACCGAGTGCCGCGCCACGAGCTTGTAGGTCTGCTATTTTTGAAAAGTGTGGCGCAAATCTTTGAATATATAATCTTTCAGAGCGAAGCGTTTTAACTCAAATCTTTGCTTTTTTTTAATGTTTTTTTGTGGCTTTCGCCTTCATTTTATGGAGGGACAGACAGTATAGGCTGACAGGAAATGGGGAGAAAGACCCCATGCCGAAGACATGCAGTAAAGGCCGTCGGGATCGGGAGTCGAACCCGCGGCACACTGCCAGACTGGATTACCAGCCAAGGTGCCTGGACCACTGAGCCAAGGGCCCAGGCCAAAATATTTGCTTTTGTCCGGTCCCTGGGACACCATATTTTCAGATGGAGGGGTCGGCGTCCAATTACATATAATCTTGGGGGTCCTTGACATGCAATAGTTTGAGAACCACTGATACAGAAACATAGGGTTTTTTCGAGAACTGTCAGGATTTAGAAGACATTATTTAGTAGAATGGTCCTCAGGTCCAGACGGGTTAGAGGCTCAGTTCCTTGGCTTGGGGAGCTCGGGGGATGACAGACAGTAGCCGAGCTGTGTTCACAAATATTGATTGAATGTTTGAATGTAGGCCAGTGGAAGAATATAACACAGCGAGGGAATTCATGAGCAGCATTATTTTATCCATTGAATGAAGAGGGATAAAAGTAGGACCGTCTCTCTGTTTCTACATTAACCTATTATGGGGCGGGAACCCCTGTTGGTGTTACAAGCATTATGTTATGATTTAGCTATTGAAAAATAGCAGACCTACAAGCTCGTAGCGCGCCACTCGGTGGCGCGCTACGAGCTTGTAGGTCTGCTATTTTTATTTATTATTTTTGAAAAAGTCGTTAAAATGTGGCGCAAATCATTGAATATATATTTCAGAGCGAACATTTTTAACTAAAATATTTGCTTCTGGGGGTCCCTGGAACTACATATTTTGAGATGGGGGTCCGTGGCCCAATAGAGATAATTCTGGGGGTCCTTGACATGAAAAAGGTTGAGCACCACTGACATAGAAACATGGGTTTTGAAGCCTTTTTTTTAATCCATGCTTTTTTGTTCTTGCTTAATGTAAATCGCTCTGGATTAAGAGCGTCTGCTAAATGCCTAAATTGTAAATTGTAATCGACCTTAGTCCAAAATGGGTTAAAGCTGCTATAAGCATTGATGTGTTAAAAATTAGGAACATCTTTGAATGCAGATTGTGGCCCCTAGAGATGTGTCACAGAGACAGGTCTGAATGCAGATTGTGGCCCCTAGAGATGTGTCACAGAGACAGGTCTGAATGCAGATTGTGGCCCCTAGAGATGTGTCACAGAGACAGGTCTGAATGCAGATTGTGGCCCCTAGAGATGTGTCACAGAGACAGGTCTGAATGCAGATTGTGGCCCCTAGAGATGTGTCACAGAGACAGGTCTGAATGCAGATTGTGGCCCCTAGAGATGTGTCACAGAGACAGGTCTGAATGCAGATTGTGGCCCCTAGAGATGTGTCACAGAGACAGGTCTGAATGCAGATTGTGGCCCCTAGAGATGTGTCACAGAGACAGGTCTGAATGCAGATTGTGGCCCCTAGAGATGTGTCACAGAGACAGGTCTGAATGCAGAGTGTGGCCCCTAGATGTGACACAGAGAGGTCTGAATGCAGAGTGTGGCCCCTAGATGTGTCACAGAGACAGGTCTGAATGCAGATGGTGGCCCCTAGAGATGTGTCACAGAGACAGGTCTGAATGCAGAGTGTGGCCCCTAGATGTGTCACAGAGACAGGTCTGAATGCAGATTGTGGCCCCTAGATGTGTCACAGAGACAGGTCTGAATGCAGATGGTGGCCCCTAGAGATGTGTCACAGAGACAGGTCTGAATGCAGATTGTGGCCCCTAGAGATGTGTCACAGAGACAGGTCTGAATGCAGATTGTGGCCCCTAGAGATGTGTCACAGAGACAGGTCTGAATGCAGATTGTGGTCCCTAGAGATGTGTCACAGAGACAGGTCTGAATGCAGATTGTGGCCCCTAGAGATGTGTCACAGAGACAGGTCTGAATGCAGATTGTGGCCCCTAGAGATGTGTCACAGAGACAAGTCTGAATGCAGATTGTGGCCCCTAGAGATGTGTCAGAGAGACAGGTCTGAATGCAGATTGTGGCCCCTAGAGATGTGTCACAGAGACAGGTCTGAATGCAGATTGTGGCCCCTAGAGATGTGTCACAGAGACAGGTCTGAATGCAGATTGTGGCCCCTAGAGATGTGTCACAGAGACAGGTCTGAATGCAGATTGTGGCCCCTAGAGATGTGTCACAGAGACAGGTCTGAATGCAGATTGTGGTCCCTAGAGATGTGTCACAGAGACAGGTCTGAATGCAGATTGTGGCCCCTAGAGATGTGTCACAGAGACAGGTCTGAATGCAGATTGTGGCCCCTAG
>NW_027637847.1:0-12500 GCF_951216825.1 Electrona antarctica | reverse complement strand
GTGTTAGTCTAGTTTTAGTCGACTAAATATCATGAGATTTTAGTCGACTAAACCTACAGTTGATTTAGTCGACTAAAATGTATTTTGGCGCGGCCTTGATGCCGTCATAATGGCTGATTTTACACTTGCTGAAAATAGCCGATCTACTTGTTTATTTAATACCAAGTCATTTTACACTTTTTTATTTTCAGCATGCAACCAAGTGTAAAATGACTTGTCTTTTATTTATACTGGATCTCTGGTCCACTAGTCCCTTCCTAACATTTTAGTCTGGTTTTTATTTGTTGACGAAATCGTCAGTATATTTAGTCTTATTTTTAGTCATCATAGCTTAGTTTTCATTTAGTTTTCATTTAGTTTTCGTCAGTGTAAAAAAAAGGTAGTCGACGAACATTTTTTGTCTTAGTTTTAGTCGACATCGTTTCCAACCCCAGGATGAAACCTGGCATCGTTTCCAACCCCAGGATTAAACCTGGCATCGTTTCCAACCCCAGGATGAAACCTGGCATCGTTTCCAACCCCAGGATGAAACCTGGCATCGTTTCCAAAGAGAATCCAAGACAACGAGAGGGTGATTCCTTTTTTTCCCCTTTTTGTTAGGAAGCAAATAGGACCCAAATAGCTAGAGACCAGTATCTGTCTTAACACGTCGGATGCCTTGGACGTCCACAGACGGACACAGATTTTCCCTTCATTGTCGATGGCGTTTAATGTTTGTTTTGCGGACATTTCGTGCAGACAAAAGCTGTATATATATAGGTTGTCCCGATAGCATTTTTTTCAGACCGAGTATGAGTACAAGTACTTAATAAGAGTACTTTTTATTTTTGTTGAGTAATCACTTATTTTACCCCCTTTTGTATTATAGATAGATGCAGATGGATCTCTGATCTACAGTTGTCAGTAGTCATTCATGCTTGTAGATAGGCTATTCTTGGCGACTTGCTCCCGTTGCATTCGTTCAGCCTAGTGTCAATTGGATGTTTTGGTACTTGGGGCCGGTTCCGAGTACCGAGTACGAGTACTTGAGGGTGGTATCGGCCCGAGGACCCGATGCCAGTATCGGTATCGGAACAACTCTACATAGGATGGCTAGCTCCCCTCAAAAATAATGTTCTTGTTCAAGAACTAATGAATGATTGGTTCCCCTTGCCCTGCTGCTGCTAAGTCACATGAAAGGGTTCATTTGGTTAATGTATGACTTTTTATGCACTTTAATGAAAGGTTTGGTACTGCACTTTATATGATAACATGTTCATTGGTATATTGTGCATTTTTGAATTGGCATGTTTGTCTGAAAGCATCTATGTGCTATTATACTATCACTAACATAAAATCAGCGATTGTTACAAAGCTTAACGTGGGGAAAGTTACACGACTGACCCACTCAGGTGACGTCAATAACCCTAATCACCGTATAGTCTTACCGTGACCCACTCAGGTGACGTCAATAACCCTAATCACCGTATAGTCTTACCGTGACCCACTCAGGTGACGTCAATAACCCTAATCACCATATAGTCTTACCGTGACCCACTCAGGTGACGTCAATAACCCTAATCACCGTATAGTCTTACCGTGACCCACTCAGGTGACGTCAATAACCCTAATCACCGTAGTCTTACGGTGCATTACATGGAAACTCCTGTCGGGCGGTCGTTAAAGTTGATTGAGTTGGATACTGTCTAGTTTATTGAAATAATGTCATACCCATTTGTCCAGTCAGTGCATAGCCTACTGCAGGCCTGACTGACTAGATTTAGAAGACATGTGTCCAATGCATAGCCTACTGCAGGCCTGGCTGACTAGATTTAGAAGACATGTGTCCAGTTCATAGCCTACTGCAGGCCTGGTTGACTAGATTTAGAAGACATGTGTCCAGTGCATAGCCTACTGCAGGCCTGGTTGACTAGATTTAGAAGACATGTGTCCAGTGCATAGCCTACTGCAGGCCTGGTTGACTAGATTTAGAAGACATGTGTCCAGTGCATAGCCTACTGCAGGCCTGGTAGACTAGATTTAGAAGACATGTGTCCAGTGCATAGCCTACTGCAGGCCTGGTTGACTAGATTTAGAAGACATGTGTCCAGTGCATAGCCTACTGCAGGCCTGGTTGACTAGATTTAGAAGACATGTGTCCAGTGCATAGCCTACTGCAGGCCTGGTTGACTAGATTTAGAAGACATGTGTCCAGTGCATAGCCTACTGCAGGCCTGGTAGACTAGATTTAGAAGACATGTATCCAGTGCATAGCCTACTGCAGGCCTGGTTGACTAGATTTAGAAGACATGTGTCCAGTGCATAGCCTACTGCAGGCCTGGTTGACTAGATTTAGAAGACATGTGTCCAGTGCATAGCCTACTGCAGGCCTGGTAGACTAGATTTAGAAGACATGTGTCCAGTGCATAGCCTACTGCAGGCCTGGTTGACTAGATTTAGAAGACATGTGTCCAGTGCATAGCCTACTGCAGGCCTGGCTGACTAGATTTAGAAGACATGTGTCCAGTGCATAGCCTACTGCAGGCCTGGTAGACTAGATTTAGAAGACATGTATCCAGTGCATAGCCTACTGCAGGCCTGGTTGACTAGATTTAGAAGACATGTGTCCAGTGCATAGCCTACTGCAGGCCTGGTTGACTAGATTTAGAAGACATGTGTCCAGTGCATAGCCTACTGCAGTCCTGGTAGACTAGATTTAGAAGACATGTGTCCAGTGCATAGCCTACTGCAGGCCTGGTTGACTAGATTTAGAAGACATGTGTCCAGTGCATAGCCTACTGCAGGCCTGGTAGACTAGATTTAGAAGACATGTGTCCAGTGCATAGCCTACTGCAGGCCTGGCTGACTAGATTTAGAAGACATGTGTCCAGTGCATAGCCTACTGCAGGCCTGGTTGACTAGATTTAGAAGACATGTGTCCAGTGCATAGCCTACTTACTGCAGGCCTGGTTGACTAGATTTAGAAGACATGTGTCCAGTGCATAGCCTACTGCAGGCCTGGTTGACTAGATTTAGAAGACATGTGTCCAGTGCATAGCCTACTGCAGGCCTGGTTGACTAGATTTAGAAGACATGTGTCCAGTGCATAGCCTACTGCAGGCCTGGTTGACTAGATTTAGAAGACATGTGTCCAGTGCATAGCCTACTGCAGGCCTGGTAGACTAGATTTAGAAGACATGTGTCCAGTGCATAGCCTACTGCAGGCCTGGTTGACTAGATTTAGAAGACATGTGTCCAGTGCATAGCCTACTGCAGGCCTGGCTGACTAGATTTAGAAGACATGTGTCCAGTGCATAGCCTACTGCAGGCCTGGTTGACTAGATTTAGAAGACATGTGTCCAGTGCATAGCCTACTGCAGGCCTGGTTGACTAGATTTAGAAGACATGTGTCCAGTGCATAGCCTACTGCAGGCCTGACTGACTAGATTTAGAAGACATGTGTCCAGTGCATAGCCTACTGCAGGCCTGGCTGACTAGATTTAGAAGACATGTGTCCAGTGCATAGCCTACTGCAGGCCTGGTTGACTAGATTTAGAAGACATGTGTCCAGTGCATAGCCTACTGCAGGCCTGGCTGACTAGATTTAGAAGACATGTGTCCAGTGCATAGCCTACTGCAGGCCTGGTTGACTAGATTTAGAAGACATGTGTCCAGTGCATAGCCTACTGCAGGCCTGGTTGACTAGATTTAGAAGACATGTGTCCAGTGCATAGCCTACTGCAGGCCTGACTGACTAGATTTAGAAGACATGTGTCCAGTGCATAGCCTACTGCAGGCCTGGCTGACTAGATTTAGAAGACATGTGTCCAGTGCATAGCCTACTGCAGGCCTGGCTGACTAGATTTAGAAGACATGTGTCCAGTGCATAGCCTACTGCAGGCCTGGTTGACTAGATTTAGAAGACATGTGTCCAGTGCATAGCCTACTGCAGGCCTGGTTGACTAGATTTAGAAGACATGTGTCCAGTGCATAGCCTACTGCAGGCCTGGCTGACTAGATTTCTGTCCACTAGTCCCTTCCTAACATTTTAGTCTAGTTTTTATTTGTTGACGAAATTGTCAATATATTTAGTCTTATAGTTTTAGTCATCATAGCTTAGTCTTAATTTAGTTTTAATTTGGTTTTCATCAGTGAAAAAAAAAAGGTAGTCGACAAATAAACTATTTGGATTGGCATTTTGGACAATCGCTTTTTGGGGTGGGATTTAGTGAAGTGCTAATTCTGTGGTAAAGCTGTATATGGACAGGCAGGGCAACCTGGCAACCTGGCAGCAGCAGCACAGCATGACAGCAGAATACTAAACAACATTCCAGTCCTGCCATCATGGTATATATATATATATCACTGACAGCAAGGAGAACAACAATGGAATAAATAGACCACCTAATTGGTCAGCAGCTGCTAGTGACACATCAGTTACATCACCCAATGAGGGTGCACAGAACCTGCGAAAAGAAAAGCCTGGTCACAACGTATAAGTGGCGTGCTACGAGCCGAGTGGCGCGCTACGAGCTTGTATAGGTCTGCTATTTTTGAAAAATAGAAGAACGACATAGAAACATAGCTTTTTCAGAAAACTGTCAGGATGTAGAAGACATTTTTAGAATCTGATCTCAGGTCAAAATGGGTTAAAGAGATGTGGAGACCATTGTTACTGAACAAAGACTTCACACCCACTTTAATTCCCTGCCATATTTCCTCCTCCAGCCACGAGTTAAAGCCCTGCGACTTATCGTGGCATGTTTGTGTCTTCGTCACAACACCCCCCACACCCCCCCCCCCACACCCCCCACACAGCTTGTCCAATAAATCTGAATTATGGTTGGAAATGAAAGGCCGTATACAACACGAGGCAGATGGACACACATAAAACTGTTGCGTTCCCCAGAGGGAGAACTCAGGAGAATAAGAAGTTAAATGGCGGTGGCCTCCCCGAGGACACGGCAGCGCTCAATCACTCACGACAGCCCAGACCCCCCCCCCCCCCCCCCCCCCCCCCCGAGGAATACGGGTAAATATATAGCTCCGTTGAGACGACCGGCTGGGGGTGTGTGTGTGGGGGGGGGGGATACATGGAGCACTTGACAAATAATCCCCCCACCTCCTCCTCCACCCCAACCACCCTACACTCCAGTGATATCCCCCCAATCCTCTCCGTCACCCATTAACACAATCAGTGCCGAGATTTCATTCAAAATAGAAGTTCGGGGCGCCGGGAAGATATGCCCCCCAGCATTAGTTAAAAATTGTTCGCTGTGAAAGAATATATATTCAAAGATGTGTGCCACGTTTTCAAGAATTTCTAAAAAATAGCAGATCTACAAGCTCGTAGCGCGGCATAGCTCTAAAGTTTAAACTAATGGCTAAAGTGTTTAAAAGCTCTGAGGCGACACAGACGCGTCCTCAGGTCTGAGTGCGTTAAACGGTTTCCAGACCACGGCCGTTTTTCACTGCAGGGAAATTATGAACCCCATGAAAAACGTGAGACGGATCACAGTGACGGATGGTGTTTGTTTTATAGGAGTCTCTTCAGGAACAGAGTTGTCCCGATAGCATTTTTTCATAGGAGTCTCTTCAGGAACAGAGTTGTCCCCATAGCATTTGTTTCATAGGAGTCTCTTCAGGAACAGAGTTGTCCCGGTAGCATTTGTTTCATAGGAGTCTCTTCAGGAACAGAGTTGTCCCGGTAGCATTTGTTTTATAGGAGTCTCTTCAGGAACAGAGTTGTCCCGGTAGCATTTGTTTCATAGGAGTCTCTTCAGGAACAGAGTTGTCCCGGTAGCATTTGTTTTATAGGAGTCTCTTCAGGAACAGAGTTGTCCCCATAGCATTTGTTTTATTGGAGTCTCTTCAGGAACAGAGTTGTCCCGGTAGCATTTGTTTTATAGGAGTCTCTTCAGGAACAGAGTTGTCCCGATAGCATTTGTTTTATAGGAGTCTCTTCAGGAACAGAGTTGTCCCGGTAGCATTTGTTTTATAGGAGTCTCTTCAGGAACAGAGTTGTACCGGTAGCATTTGTTTTATAGGAGTCTCTTCAGGAACAGAGTTGTCCCGGTAGCATTTGTTTTATAGGAGTCTCTTCAGGAACAGAGTTGTCCCGGTAGCATTTGTTTTATAGGAGTCTCTTCAGGAACAGAGTTGTCCCGATAGCATTTGTTTTATAGGAGTCTCTTCAGGAACAGAGTTGTCCCGGTAGCATTTGTTTTATAGGAGTCTCTTCAGGAACAGAGTTGTCCCGGTAGCATTTGTTTTATAGGAGTCTCTTCAGGAACAGAGTTGTCCCGATAGCATTTGTTTTATAGGAGTCTCTTCAGGAACAGAGTTGTCCCGATAGCATTTGTTTTTTGGAGTCTCTTCAGGAACAGAGTTGTCCCGGTAGCATTTGTTTTATAGGAGTCTCTTCAGGAACAGAGTTGTCCCGGTAGCATTTGTTTTATAGGAGTCTCTTCAGGAACAGAGTTGTCCCGGTAGCATTTGTTTTATAGGAGTCTCTTCAGGAACAGAGTTGTCCCGGTAGCATTTGTTTTATAGGAGTCTCTTCAGGAACAGAGTTGTCCCGATAGCATTTGTTTTTTGGAGTCTCTTCAGGAACAGAGTTGTCCCCATAGCATTTGTTTTATAGGAGTCTCTTCAGGAACAGAGTTGTCCCGATAGCATTTGTTTTTTGGAGTCTCTTCAGGAACAGAGTTGTCCCCATAGCATTTGTTTTATAGGAGTCTCTTCAGGAACAGAGTTGTCCCGATAGCATTTGTTTTTTGGAGTCTCTTCAGGAACAGAGTTGTCCCGGTAGCATTTGTTTTATAGGAGTCTCTTCAGGAACAGAGTTGTCCCGATAGCATTTGTTTTATAGGAGTCTCTTCAGGAACAGAGTTGTCCCGGTAGCATTTGTTTTATAGGAGTCTCTTCAGGAACAGAGTTGTCCCCATAGCATTTGTTTTATAGGAGTCTCTTCAGGAACAGAGTTGTACCGGTAGCATTTGTTTTATAGGAGTCTCTTCAGGAACAGAGTTGTCCCGATAGCATTTGTTTTATAGGAGTCTCTTCAGGAACAGAGTTGTCCCGATAGCATTTGTTTTATAGGAGTCTCTTCAGGAACAGAGTTGTCCCGATAACATTTGTTTTATTGGAGTCTCTTCAGGAACAGAGTTGTCCCCATAGCATTTGTTTTATAGGAGTCTCTTCAGGAACAGAGTTGTCCCCATAGCATTTGTTTTATAGGAGTCTCTTCAGGAACAGAGTTGTCCCGGTAGCATTTGTTTTATAGGAGTCTCTTCAGGAACAGAGTTGTCCCCATAGCATTTGTTTTATAGGAGTCTCTTCAGGAACAGAGTTGTCCCCATAGCATTTGTTTCATAGGAGTCTCTTCAGGAACAGAGTTGTCCCGGTAGCATTTGTTTTATAGGAGTCTCTTCAGGAACAGAGTTGTCCCCATAGCATTTGTTTTATAGGAGTCTCTTCAGGAACAGAGTTGTCCCGGTAGCATTTGTTTTATAGGAGTCTCTTCAGGAACAGAGTTGTCCCCATAGCATTTGTTTTATAGGAGTCTCTTCAGGAACAGAGTTGTCCCGGTAGCATTTGTTTTATAGGAGTCTCTTCAGGAACAGAGTTGTCCCGATAACATTTGTTTCATAGGAGTCTCTTCAGGAACAGAGTTGTCCCGATAGCATTTGTTTCATAGGAGTCTCTTCAGGAACAGAGTTGTCCCGATAACATTTGTTTTATTGGAGTCTCTTCAGGAACAGAGTTGTCCCGATAGCATTTGTTTTATAGGAGTCTCTTCAGGAACAGAGTTGTCCCGGTAGCATTTGTTTTATTGGAGTCTCTTCAGGAACAGAGTTGTCCCGGTAGCATTTGTTTTATTGGAGTCTCTTCAGGAACAGAGTTGTCCCGGTAGCATTTGTTTTATTGGAGTCTCTTCAGGAACAGAGTTGTCCCGGTAGCATTTGTTTCATAGGAGTCTCTTCAGGAACAGAGTTGTCCCGATAACATTTGTTTTATTGGAGTCTCTTCAGGAACAGAGTTGTCCCGATAACATTTGTTTTATTGGAGTCTCTTCAGGAACAGAGTTGTCCCGGTAGCATTTGTTTTATAGGAGTCTCTTCAGGAACAGAGTTGTCCCGGTAGCATTTGTTTCCAGACAGAGTACGAGTGCCAAGTACTTCATTTTTTAGTACTCGCCGATACCGAGAGTACCGATACGAGTATTTTATTTTACCCCCCCTTTTTCTCATAGCTGCAGATGGATCTTCCAATCTACACTTGGCTGTTTTTGGGGCGATGTTGCTGCAGTGTTGGGTCAGACTTGCTCCCGTTGCATTGATCGTTCAGCCTATAGTGTCAATTGGATGTTTTGGTACTCAGGGTCAAAGTATCTGGGCCGGTTACGAGTACCGAGTATACGAGTACTTTAGGGTGGTATCGGCCCTGAGTACCAGATACCAGTATCGTTGTTGGAACAACTCTTTTCAGGAGTCTGTGGTTTGATGCTACATCGTCTGCTGGCTCTCGTGGAAGGCGGTCGACACCTGAACTTTCTCATGGACACACAAATCCCCCCCCCTCCCCCCCCCCCTCTCCCCGCCCCGGCTGTCAATCAGATAGGACTTTTCTGATTGGATGTATGGGGCTGTCAATCAGATAGGACTGCTGAAAATAGCCGATCTACAAAAATAGCCGATCTACAAGCTCACAACGCGTCGCGCTGCGACATGTTGTGAGCTTGTAGATCTGCTATTTTCAGCATGCAACCAATTGTAAAATAACTTATACTGGATCTCTTGTCCACTAGTCCCTTCCTAACATTTTAGTCTAGTTTTTATTTGTCAACAACATTGTCAGTATATTTAGTTTTAGTCGTCATAGCTTAGTTTTTATTTAGTTTCCATTTCGTTTTCGTCAGTGAAAAAAGGTAGTCGACGAACATTTTTCGTCTTAGTTTCCGACGAAAACAACACTGTGTGAAGTTTTCATATAGTTGGCATATAGTGGCACTGCCACTGACTGCCAGTGTATTTAGTGTGTAAATGAAAAGGTGGATGCATTGATCTCAGGGCAACATTCTACTACGGCATAAATGCCACATGTAGCAGTCCGAGTCACTGGACTGTCCAGAACCTGCTCCATCTGTCCAGAACCTGCTCCTTCACTGGAACGGACTCTGGACAAGTGCCTAGAATGAGAGTGGAGTCCACGGCGAGCCAGCCATCATCAGCTACACCATGATCATCATCATCAGCTACACCATGTACAGTTCCTTCACCTTGGGCTGCCTTCTACGGAGCCACTGACTGACTTCAGGGGAAATTATCTTACCAGTCTTGGCACAGTGGCCTGATAGAAGAGTCACCTCACCAAAACACAGTGGCCTGATAGAAGAGTCACCTCACCAAAACCACATTTTCCGTCTCGTCCCAGTAACAGCAGAGGGGTCTGTGATGAGCAGCTGGCCCCAATAATGTACTTACTGTGTCAAATGACGCGTCGTAATGTCGCTCTGGAGAAGACCCAACTAAAGCGCTTAAACTCTGAAGTCATTGGTCCTCATTCACAAAGGAGAAATACGCCACAGTGTAACGGAAGCGTAAAGGTCATGCGTATAGATAGCGGAAACTCCGTCCGATCACGCTACGGTTAAGTCCCGTGTTATTCAGGGAACCAGGTGTAATCACTTAATTTGTGCGTATCGCCGAGTGTATCCTTTCCGCATTTTTTCCAAGCGATTCGCCTGGTGTCGCCTGGTTTGATGGAACATCCACGACCATATAAGGCAACAGGAAATATCGAAATACGTCATCATAGACTGCACAGAGGATTCCCAAGTTTTAAATTATACAGCCGCGATGAGCTTGTAGAGCAGTTAATTTTGACAGGCGGGTCTCTGCACGGACAGATCTTCAAGCAAACAGCGCGAGTTATGTATATAATTATAAACGAAACTTGCCAACTTGGCACGCATTGCTTCACTCCTTGTTAAATGTCAGAACGTTAATAAGTTAACTGATGTTACAGTTACTTTCACATAATGAGAAAGAAGTTAATTTGTAGGCTACTGTTCACGACCAAATGCTATATTACAACTCGGCAATGATAAAAGCCCTTACTGATGAATGCACTGCAGGGTTATAAAAAAAAAGAAAGAACAATTGCACACTCGCCATAGAGGTAAAATAGATATCCGATACTTTTTTTTTTTATCAGAGCTGCATTGATTCATGCGGGGATCAATATCATCTCACTGTCATCTGTCTGAATGCCATGTGGAGAATGGATTTGTTCTGATCATGGACACGTAGGCATATACATTTTCAACCATTTACGGCGGGTAGCCTATATCCTCTTTGTCAGCCTAAGTGTAGGTTCATTTCATGATGTCGTCATATTAAAATGATTCGCGGGACATTTGGCACCAAACTTGATTGATCTCAGGATGAGATCAATGTAGTAGCCTACAGCCTAGCTACAGTTGCCCATATTATAATTAATTAAGGTGAGCTGGCTTAAAACTATGACTGGCCGAATTGCACGCGCTGATGCAATAATGTGGACTTCTATTTTTTTATAGGGCTAATCAGATTGGACTGTTCAGCGGCAGCATGCTGCTGTCCCCCCCCCCCCCCCCCCCCCCACACACACACACACACACACATACACACACCGTCGTTCAGACTGACTCAAAGGAGCTCCATAAGAACAAAACAATTTAAATAGGCCTACTGCAGGCATTACTACACTAAACAACGTTGGATTCGTACAGTGCAGAATGCAGATAAGTGTATGTTCTTATTATAATTGTGAGTTTGTTTTTTAACATGCAGCGCAAGACTGCGAGAGCCGATCTACAAGCTCACAACGCGTTGCACTGCAAGTAGAAAGCTGTCAAGTGAGCAGCGCAATCGCGCATGCTAGAAATATCCTAATAAATAAATAAAAAGGTGTAGGCAAGCCGTACACTACCCTCTGAGCTGGCGCAGCTTTTAGCGGAGTTTCCGACAATCCAACGTCACCGTCAAGTTCACGTTCAAGTTCATGAATTCCCACGTAATGTGGGAATCCACGTAAATGCCTGTCCGCTCACGCTCCGCTCACGTAACGTCACTTTATGAGCGTAAACGCCGTTGTGAATGAGGACCTTTATGAGCGTAAACGCCGTTGTGAATGAGGACCTTTATGAGCGTAAACGCCGTTGTCATTAATTGTACCCGTCAGTAAAAGTATCTGTAGAACACTGTAGAAATGTACTTCATCATTTTGCTCAGAATTCAATATTAAAAAGTTTTCAACTGTATGAAATGTGAGTGTTCATTTTTTTGTATTTGCAGCTTTCTTTCGCTTTAGCGATTTTACCTATTCTTGACAGGGGGTCGGGGGCACTCGAGCCCCATGTTCGAATGCCCCCGCCCCCCCCTGTCAAAAATAGCTACAATTGCTAAAACGAAAGAAAGCAGCAAATGAAAAAAACAATGAACACTCATCTTTATAAGTTGGCAGCGTTCTCTGTGTGTCAGAGTGGCCGATGGGGGCCGGCACTCGGCAGCATGCAGTGATCCACACACGCACAGTTTGATATTCCATCCCATAGCTGGCGGGGGCTGTAACCATGGCAACGATAGCTTACATTTTGGGAAAGTGAACAGCGGGCGTCGCTATTTTGTCCACATGCTAACGGTCAATGACCTTCTGGCTAATTCACATCAATTGATCTTAACTACTCAGGCAGAACAGACAGATTTAATGACGATTTAATGATGATTTAATTTATTTGATGTAGGACATTACAGGAACTTAAAGGACAACTTTAGTTTGTTTCAACCAAGGTTCATGTTTTAGGTTATTAGAGAAAGTAAAAGATGACTGTTAATTCTTTTTCATTTGCTGCTTTCTTTCGTTTTAGCGATTTTAGCTATTTTTGACAGGGGGGCGGGGGCATTCGAACATGGGGCTAAATGTGTATTTTCTTACACAATTTTATAGCAATGTATTTTTTTATTATTTACTATAGTCCCACTAGACCCCAGGAAATTACATCTGGCCACAAAAGATCACAGGATCTACTGCATGTGAAGGGGGGGTGCTATAGGGGGCTGCTATACTGTGTTGTATGGCTCAACAGGTCAGTTTGTAACCCCCTTCACATTCAGTGATCTTTTGTGGCCAGATGTAATTTCCTGGAATCTGGTAGAACTATGGTAAATTAAAAAAAATGGCTATACAATGTTGTAAAAAAAAATACATATTTAGCCCCATGCTCGAATGCCCCCGCCCCCCTGTCAAAAACAGCTAAAATCCCTAAAACGAAAGAAAGCAGCACATGAAAAAATAAACTACACTCATCTTTTAATTCAAAATAAAACATGAACCTTGGTTGAAAAAAACTAAAGTTGTCGTTTAACATGGATGTGACACAAATGGTCAAAGTAAAAATAAATATTTTAACTGCAAACCTCAATTATAGAGAGATGACTTCCGCACAATTTGGAGCAGGTGCGATGGTGACGAGGTAT
>NW_027637848.1:0-23399 GCF_951216825.1 Electrona antarctica | reverse complement strand
GGGTGGGGTGGGGTGGAGGGGGGGTAAATAAATGTGTTTCCCCCCCCCCACAGCCTCATTTATTTTTCGCCAAATTGCTCGCAGAAACAGATGAACCCGACGAAAATCCTCCTCCATCACCATCAGTTGAAAGTTGTTTATCTCAGTCAAAAAAGGACTAAAGTATAAATAAATGATAGGCTTCAGACATCACTCACTTGTCCTTCTCCTTGACCTTGTCTATAGACCCGTTCATGACGGCCGTCGCTGCGTGTCTCTCCCTCGTTCCTGTCAAACAGAAGGCAGAAAAGCCACAAAAACAACTCTTTATAAAGTTGTTTTTTTTAGAGGTGGCATTTCAGACTCAAAAGCTGCTCGTGACAAAACGTTCCGCCAATTAAAATCCAACTGCTCCTGGCGGAACGCTCCGTCATATAAGCTTTATTATTGATATCAAACGGGGGTCGCTGTATTATTATTATTTTTTTGCTTGGCCTTTACTTCTTCAGCGATCCTAGACCGGTTCCGCGCACACGCACTGCCGTTCACAAGCGTTGGCACTTGCGTCCACCAGGTGGCAGTGTTTGTGTTTAAAAAAAAAATACGTGTATACACGTCAACAGCAGACAATGTGTTAATTCCAGTCACTCTATAACATTGATGATTCATGTCGCCGTCTTCACTGTCTGACGTCTACGTTTCCTTTCTCTAAGTTGGAGCCCACTTGAAATGTCCTTATGGCGTTCTCTCTCGTTGCTCCTCCTTTCTTTGCCTCTTCCTTTTCTTCTCCTTCTCCTTCTTTTCTCTTCGAGTTGCAAAGAAAGCTGACGGCAGCGCCGACGTAAGCTGTGTACGCTCTACTTGCAGTCTCTCTTTTTTTTTTAACTGCAATGATGAGCCAGCACAACCCAAGCTTTTCACCCCACTTTACTCGTAATGTGATGTGACAATAATAAAGAATGATTCTGATGTCCATTCTTCTTCCACTTCTTCCACTTCCAGGCAAACAAGTTACGCACAAAGACCTTGAAGAACACGCTGAACCCGGTGTGGAACGAGACGCTGGTGTACCACGGCATCACGGCCATCGACATGACCACCAAAACACTCAGGTAGGATATTCATTTCCCTGATCCGTTAAGAAGACCTGACAACAGACTGTACAACAAAAATGTCTTCTAATAGTATGACAGTATTGCCGAAATACGTATTTTTCTATGTCAGTGCAGTTCTCAAACTATTTAATGTGAAGGACCCCAAAAAAATGATATGTAATTGCATCTGAAAATATGTTGTTCCTTGACCCCCCCCCCCCCCCCCCCCCCCCCCCCAACACACACACACACACACCGCACCCTGAAGCAAAGATTTGAGTTAAAAACGTTTGCTGTGAAAGAGTATTATATATATTCAAAAATTTGCACACGTTTTCACGATTCTTCTAAAATAGTAGATCTACAGTACAAGCTCATATACCGCGGCACTACGAGCTTGTAGATCTGCTATTTTTCCAACAGCTAAAAGTTTTACAATAATGGTTAAAGTGGTTAAAAGCTATGAGGTGACACAGACGCACGCGTCCTCCTCGCTCAGGTCTAAATGGGCTAATAATAATAAAACCGCGCGGCCTTGCCAGCCCCAACCATCGCCCATAATCCCCAGCACCGCCAAACGATCGCTTTATTATGCAGGGGAACAAACTATTCATGACTCCTCGGAATCGCTGGGCTAATGCCAATAACTGTCCACGCCTCCCCAGTGGATGTTTCCCAGTTAATGCATTATCGCAGCCTGCAGGCGACGGCGGGCCAAAAATATTGCCCCGTTAGCGGGCGGCGGCGTGCGGTGACGAGCTGCTGAGGTGTTGGCCAGCCAGCTATAGCCCGCAGAGACTCTGCAGAGTCGCTGAGGTCAAAGAATGTGTCCACGCACAAACCGGGCAAAGGAAAAACGCTATTCCCCCCCACACTCTTCTCGCACTATCATGCTCAAATTGCACCTGTTTAAACTAATAAGTAATTAAACTTATTGTGTACAGGTATATGGAACTTAAAGGTATATTCAGTGATTTCACTTAATTCAAATATCACTTTTTTTTTGTGATAATCCTCCCTACTATAGAGTGTGCTGACCATATAAGGAGTTCCTCCCTGTCCCCAGTTAACTGCAGGGGTCAAAGTTTCGTTTTTGGTGGTGGGTGACAAAGCCTTCATCCAATCAGGATAGAGGGGCCTTCCTCCAATCAGGATCGAGCGGGGTGGGCCTATAGGTGCACGTGCTGTTGGCCTGTTGCGTGTCCCCACACTGTAGAGCGTGTGCATACATATCTTGTTACCGGGACGGACCGTTTATCTTTTTCTACAAATCACCCAAATCACTGAATGCTCCTTTAAGCCTCAATTGCACCTTCTTAACCCATTTTGACCTGAGATCAGATTCTAAAAATGTCTTCTACATCCTGACAGTTTTCTGAAAAAGCTATGTTTCTATGTCAGTGGTTCTTCGATTTAAAAAAAATAGCAGACCTACAAGCTCGTAGCGCGCCACTCGGTAGCGCGCTATGAGCTTGTAGGTTTTAATCTAAACTGTGTTGTATATATGGAACATAAGTTATAACCTGCTGTGACGCTGTTCACAAGAAAGTTGACCTAACTTTGCTACTACAGAGAAAACATGCACGTGTACACATGGTACTATATTTCTCTACTCCGTGATAGCTCTTTCTTGCACTCTTTATTATGTCCCTTTTGTTTGCTGTGCTTTTGTTGTTTTGACTGTTATATGTTCTACATATATGCTGCTGCATTGTCTGTAAGGAAGCCAAACTTAAACTAGTTTTTACTCTTATACCTGTACACAAGATGTAACAATACAGTGTTGCTCTTATGTACCTGCATGTACACAAGATGTAACAATAAAGTACAACCTTGAACCTTGAACTTTGGCCGTAAAGATACCGACGCACTCGTCTCATCCGCCTCGCAGCAGTGTTGATTTCGTCGACTAAAACTAAGACGTGTGGCTGCACAACAGTGACACTTGGTGGTGATAATATGCTATTGCCGTGCTCAGACCAGGGACCCAAGAACACAGCCAGGGACACATAGGGACACACACAGCTGTTGCACCACTCAAAAAGTGTACAGTATTTGTTAAAATGTATGCACATATTTTCTGAGTTGGTACTTCAGTATATGAAACGGTTGGGGACCACTGCGGTTACGTCACCATCCATTGAAAGACGATTCAGAGAGAGAGAGAGAGAGAGAGAGTGTGTTTGTTTTTCCTCCGTCGCACACTGGGCTCCAGAATGTTCCCGTTTGCTCAGAGATTAGCAGCATTACAGTCGGACGTCATTGTGCTGAAGTGTCTTCGGGGGGAAACAAACTCCAAGCGCAGGCGGTTTGGACACTCTTGTTGCACTTGTTGTGGCACAGCATGGATTTGCGAGCAAACGCGCATGCGTACACACACATCTAATCCTCCTCCTGTAACAAATACATGCACACAGATATACACAGACACAGACAGACGGTCAGGTGTTTGTCATTCGGAAATGCATGTCAAGGACACTGACTGCATCCAGGCTGCACGCATGGAGAGAATGAATGAATGAATGAATGCCCCACTTCTGAAGGCATGCCCAAGAGGACGACTTCTTTGCATCATTGCATATACTGTACATGCAGGTTCTATAACCCGTTTAGGCCTGACCTCGAAATTTAAAAAAAAATCTTCTAAATCCTCCAGTTTTCTGAAATAAATATTTTCACGATTTTTCAAAAATAGCAGACCTACAAGCTCGTAGCGCGCCACTCGGTGGCACGCTATGAGCTTGTAGATCTGCTATTTTTCAATAGCTAAATTATAACATAATGTTTAAAACACCAAAAAGGGGTTCCCGCCCAAAATGGGATAAGCATTGACACATAGACACAATGTAATATACATTCTCTCGTGTCCTATGTGTGTGCGTACACACACGCGCACGCACACACACACACACGCTAGGAAAGTATCTGCGGCCCCCTCACACCATGAGGAAGCCCACCTGACCTCTATCCAAGGATAAAAGGAGACAGCCCTGAAGACATGTTGGCACGGAGGCTCGGAGGAGCTAAAAAAGGGGGAGGATCAGAGAGGTATGGAGCCAAGAGAGAGAGAGACAGAGGAACAGAGAGAGAGAGACGGAGAAATACAGACGGAAAAGCAGACAGTGACAAAAATAGGGAGAGAGAGAGAGAAGACTGACTGACTGATGCCGATATGGATCGGAGAGAGAGAGCGAGAGAGGGCGCGAGAGGAGGGAAAGTGTGAATGATGCCAAGTGACAGAGAGGTGAGAATTGAGGAAACTGTACAGACAGTGGCCAAGAAAGACGGAGGGGAACAACGGAACAGACGGGGAAACGGAGATAGAAAATGGAGTGTTAACTCGTTTTAGACCTGCAGAGACCAGATTCTACAAAAAAAATGTCTTCCAAATCCTGACAGTTTTCTGAAAAGCCCTATAGGTCTGTGGCGCTCAAACTATTTCATGTCAAGGGACTACCGAAATTATAATGTATTTGGCCGCAGACCCCCATCTCAGCTGTGGAAGAATATCTATATTCAAAGATTTGAATCCGCAGCCAAATACATGATAATTATGGGGGTCCTTGACATGAAAAAGGTTGAGAACCACTGAGGTTTTTAAGTGGTGTCCACACACACACACACACACACACACACCCCGGGGACCCCCACCACACGGTAACTCTGTCATTTCTCAACCGTTTCGGACACGGGGCAGATCGCCGGAACCGGCCCCCTGGGTGCGTTCCTGTGGGTCTGGAAGTTCCACACGGAGTTGCACCAGTCACTTCACACCGGTGTGATTTTTCAGAAAACGGTCATGATTTAGAAGACATTTGTAGCATATGGGGATCATCCCCTCCCCATCTTTCTGCCAGAAGCCGTTGAAGAATAGGGTGACCATGCAGATCCAAACTGTTCATTTGAGGGACAGAAGTATCGCTTGTGTGGGAACAATTGTATTCACAGTATGTAGAATGGGTGCATTCACTACATTTCAAACGAAAGCACACGTCAATACAAAAACTGCTATGAAAACCATGAAAAGCACTAAGACTTGTTTACATCAGGGTCCTCCATGTTCAATTCATCGGAACATTTAAAGACTTACGCTAACTGGTTTAGCAACTTATTGTCTCCACCAGGCCGAAGGCATGGGGAGAGAGTATGTTTTGCACTCCGTCCGTGTGTGTGTGTGTGTGTGTGTGTGTGTGTGTGCGTCCGTCCTTCCTTCCTTCCTTCCTTCCTTCCTTCCTTCCTTCCTTCCTTCCTTCCTTCCTTCCTTCCTTCCTTCCATCCGTCCGTTACCAGCTAATCTCCGCCACCGTTGGCCCGATCCATGCCAAACTTTGCACACACACTCCCTGGATGCCAACAACGAACCTCTGCCCCAAATATTCCTCAGCGGCCTGTTATAGAGCCACCATGAGGCCAATTTAGGCAAAACACATTTCTGTAGATTACTGTACACATTTTATCCATACATCTCACAATTCGGTATACACTATCTCCATAGTCATGTGATCAACACTGATCTGCACCATTTCTCATCTTCCATCCTGATTGGCTAAGATTGGCTTCCAAAGCTCACATGATTGACAAACACAGTGTGCAATTTCCGTGAAATTATACACGCACATTTCCACTAGGCCGAGGACGAGATGCCACAATTTTTTCCCCCAAATCAGCCTCACGGTGGCACTATAACAGGCCAATTCCTGTTTTAGCTATAACTGCATCGATCTGTATACAACTTATGTATGCACACTCCCTAGAGGCCATGGAAAAACATTGTCCCTGCATCCCTCCACATCTGCCGGTTATAGCGCCACCATGAGGCCGATTTCTGCAAAACATTTCATCCAAATGTCACGCAAATCTGTACACATGATCTCTGTAGTCATGTGATCAACACGAGTCTGTTGGATTTCTCAGATTCTACACTGATTGGCTAACATTGCCTTCCAAAGTTTTCAGAAGTGGCCCGTTTTGTACAAAATGCTGCACATGTCCTGCTCATCCAGAATTCTATCCTCATGCTATGAGTGATCTGGCTCTGAATTTCCTCAACAAAATGAAGAAAATTGTTGCAAAAAACTAACAAACAAAAAATGTTTATATTACTCCTAAACATTTTGCCAAACATCTCACACAGTCCTATCCTCCTGGTGGAGACCTGTGCCCAGAAGGGCACTTTTTCTAGTTACAGTCTAAGTTGCTAGCGTCTCACATTTTGTTTTAAAATGTTAATTTTGGTCCTGGGTGGTATGTGGCTGACTTGCTGTAGCCTATAGGGGATATTTCTCATAGCACGCTTAAACATATATTTTGCTGGAAAAGAGACAACAAGAGTGCTTTACAATATTTAGTTTTAGTCACATTTTAGTCACCTGGAATGTCTTAGTGTTAGTCTAGTTTCCGTCGACTAAATCTACAGTTGATTTAGTCGACTAAAATGTATTTTGGTGGGCGTTGATGCCGTTTTTACACTTGCTGAAAATAGCAGATCTACAAGCTCACAACGTGTCGCAAGCTTGTAGATCTGCTATTTTCAGCATGCAACCAAGTGTGAAATTACATACTGGATCTCTTCATGTCCACTAGTCCCTTCCTAACATTTTAGTCTAGTTTTTAAGTTTGTTGACGAAATTGTCAGTATATTTAGTCTTAGTTTTAGTCATCATAGCTTAGTTTTCATTTAGTTTCCGTTTAGTTCTCGTCACTGGAAAAAGGTAGTCGACGAACATTTTCCGTCTTAGTTTTAGTCGACGAAATCAACATGTTACAATGTGGGGACTTCAGTGTCTCGATTTGTGGGACACCTTGAAGAGTCTTGGAAAGGAGGGACTGGCACACAAAAGGGGGACATATAATTAATTACGGTCACCCTAGCCGAAGATAGAAAGCTATTATATCAGGTCATCAGCATACATGTGATCAGACAACATGACCACCAAACCAAAAGTCTGCTTAAATACCAATAAACATGGTTCAT
Organism: Electrona antarctica; assembly: GCF_951216825.1. Taxonomy (NCBI): domain Eukaryota; kingdom Metazoa; phylum Chordata; class Actinopteri; order Myctophiformes; family Myctophidae; genus Electrona; species Electrona antarctica. Next base: position 16,352 of record NW_027637848.1, on the reverse strand, counting down.
AGCGCGCCACCGAGTGGCGCGCTACGAGCTTGTAGGTCTGCTATTTTTTTTTAAAGCGTGAAAATGTGCCTGAAATCTTTGAATATATATTGTTACAGAGCTAGTTTAACTCAAATCTTTGCTATAAGGGGTCCCTGGAACAACATATTTTCAGATGGGGGTCGGCGGCCAATGTCATACATATTTTTGGGGGTCCTTGACATGAATATGTTTGAGAACCACTGAAAATTCTCAAAAAACAGTCATGATTTAGAAGACATTTTGTAGAATCTGGTCTCGGTCGAAATGGGTTTAACCACAAAGTACAACAGAGGAGAATGGAGAACACACACAGGCAGGAGTGGGGAGATCTCTGGGGAGGTGTTTGTTTTACCTCGAGGGGGGAGATCCCCGGGGAGTTGTTTACCCACTAGCTAGTGCCCTTCGTGCATCTCGCTCCACTGCTGCCCAGCAGGGGATAGAGGGGGGGGGGGGGGGGGGGGGGGGAGTTCTACTTTTTTGCTCGGTGTTTGTTAGTGCGGGTGTCAAGCCTCCCCGTGGATCAAACTGCCCGAAGGCTCAGACAGCCCATGTAGAATTATATAGTGGTGCTTTAAAGCATTCTGGGCGGGAACCCCTTTTGGTGTTTTAAGCATTCTGTTCTACTTTAGCTATTGAAAAATAGCAGATCTACAAGCTCATAGCGCGCCACCGAGTGGCGCGCTACGAGCTTGTAGGTCTGCTATTTTTGAAAAGTCGTGAAAATGTGGTGCAAATCTTTGAATATATATTTCAGAGCGAATATTTTTAACTAAAATATTGGCTTATGGAGGGTCCCTGGAACTACATATTTTGGGATGGGGGTCCGCGGCCCAATAGAGATAATTCTGGGCGTCCTTGACATGAAAAAGGTTGAGCCCCACTGACATAGAAACATGGGTTTTCAGAAAAATGTTAGGATTTAGAAGACTTTTTTTAATCGACTTCAGTCCAAAATGGGTTAAAGCAAAGACTTTTCCACAGGATGACACAAAAGCAGGAAAGGAAAGAATGTAGTGTTTGCAATTATTGAGTACATTCTTTTTAAACGGGATTTCCATGCACGTACAGTACAGTACAGGCGCGGTGGGGTCTATTCGGTACAAAATGCTGCTGTGTACTGCAGTGCAAACTGTGCTGTGCTAGAGAGAAAAACGAAACAAAATCGATTGCATTAATAAAAACATTGCAGGTCTTTCGGCAAAACGGCACTGCAGGCGCTAGACCGTCAAACATGGCTTGGATAAGAGAGCATTGATTGTGCCATGATTTTTGTATTTCTTCCAGTTTTTCATGCGTTTATGAGGTGACAGTACTTCATTAGACCCCTCGGTGTGGTTGTTGTTATGTGCAATGATGTCTTCCCTTTGTATTTAGGGTTTCTCCCTGGAGGCTGAAACCTTGACAGTCAAACGTGCCGATATAGTGACATCACAATATCATCACCTCCCCTAAGCCCCCCCATCGCTTATTTCCATCGAAACAAGTAGTAAAGTGTGACACTTGGGATAATATTTACATTATGAAGAGATACCAAAGAGGATACCAAAAAAAAGATTTTTGAGCGGTGGAAATAAGCGAATTAGCACAACACCCCAATGCCCCATTCAATTCAATTAATTGAGGGCTTATGGTAGGGGAAATAGCCAATAATGTGCTTTTGCACAAAATAACACCCGGACCTCTTTGGTGGGGAGTCTGGGGACGTAACAACTACAAAGAAAGGTAAGAAAGCCTTCTAGCATGGAATTCTCCTTTAGACCTGAGGTCGATTCTACAAAATGTCTTCTAAATCCTGACAGTTTTCTGAAAAACCCATGTTTCTATGTCAGTCGTTCTCAAACATTTTCATGTCAAGGACCCCCAAAAATATATGTAATTGGCCCGCCGACCCCCATCTGAAAATATGTTGTTCCAGGGACCCCCCTCCCAGAAGCAAAGATTCTAGTTGAAAACATTCACTCTGAAAGAATGTACAGTATATTCAAAGATTTGTGCCACATTTTCACGATTTTTCAAAAAATCGCAGACCTACAAGCTCGAGCTTGTAGGTCTGCTATTTTTCAATAGCTAAAGTATAGTCGTTTTGGAAATATCTGTGTTGTGCATCGAGCCAATATTGCTATGCCTAAAGAAAACCTGAAATCCTTACATATTGCATTATGAGAGGTTGAATTGAGAAGCAGACATTACACCAAAACAATTAAACCGAAGGAGAATCCCAGGCTCCCGTTGTTGCCCGAGGCAAACGCAAAGATCCTTCACTTCTTTTTTATGTCTTTCTTTTTTATGTCCGCTTTCAACCTTGTGTTTCTTTTCCTCCTCCTCCTCCTCTTCCTCTCCAGAGATTTCCAACATTTCTGACATCTTTGCGAATGTGACACCGTCCCAACACGATCAAAGTAGAACAGAATAGGGCTATTATTATTATCAGAAACCGGGATATAGAGATCAAAGAGAGAGGGACTGCGTGCAGTTGTTTTTGATGAGTCGTTAGATATGATGCAAGAAAGATAACAACGGTAAAGGTTGTGTAACGGCTATACCACCAGGTCCTCTCTCTCTGTCTCTCTCTGTCTATGTCTCTCTCTCTCTCTCTGTCTCTGTCTCTCTCTCTCTGTCTCTCTCTCTCTCTCTCTCTCTCTCTCTCTCTCTCTCTCTCGTTCTATCACTCCATCTGTCGGGGGCTGCGTAATAGACTCAACTCTATCTCTCGCTCTACCGGTGTTTGGAGGAGAGATAGTGGGAAAATCCTGCACTTTGATTGGGTGTAGTAGGGGTGATGTAAGGTGAACCTGTGATGGCGCCACCGGATGCAAATATTGACAGTGCTGGAAAGTACTGTACTTAAATACATTTGTAGGCTACATTACTTTTAGTATTTCCAATATCCAATGCTGTTTCCTTCTATGTGTGATGCGGTCACATTGTGAGCTTGTAGATCTGCTATTTTCAAAAGATTTTTATACTTTTGAAAACTTGTGAAATATTATATGACTAATTTCTATTTTTGGTACTTGTGAATGAATTCAAGACTTTTACTTGTAAAAGTCTTGAATTGTAGTAAGTCTTTGAAGTGGGGTAGTTTACTGGAGTTGAGGTAAAGTCTTTGAAGTGGGGTAGTTTAACTGGAGTTGAGGTGGAGTCTTTGAAGTGGAGTAGTTTACTGGAGTTGAGGTGGAGTCTTTGAAGTGGGGTAGTTTACTGGAGTTGAGGTGGAGTCTTTGAAGTGGGGTAGTTTACTGGAGTTGAGGTGGAGTCTTTGAAGTGGGGTAGTTTACTGGAGTTGAGGTGGAGTCTTTGAAGTTGGGTAGTTTACTGGAGTTGAGGTGGAGTCTTTGAAGTGGGGTAGTTTACTGGTGTTGAGGTGGAGTCTTTGCAGTTGGGTAGTTTACTGGAGTTGAGGTGGAGTCTTTGAAGTGGGGTAGTTTACTGGAGTTGAGGTGGAGTCTTTGAAGTGGGGTAGTTTACTGGAGTTGAGGTAAAGTCTTTGAAGTGGGGTAGTTTAACTGGAGTTGAGGTAAAGTCTTTGAAGTGGGGTAGTTTACTGGAGTTGAGGTAAAGTCTTTGAAGTGGGGTAGTTTACTGGAGTTGAGGTAAAGTCTTTGAAGTGGGGTAGTTTACTGGAGTTGAGGTAAAGTCTTTGAAGTGGGGTAGTTTAACTGGAGTTGAGGTGGAGTCTTTGAAGTGGGGTAGTTTACTGGAGTTGAGGTGGAGTCTTTGAAGTGGGGTAGTTTAACTGGAGTTGAGGTGGAGTCTTTGAAGTGGTGTAGTTTACTGGAGTTGAGGTGGAGTCTTTGAAGTGGGGTAGTTTACTGGAGTTGAGGTAAAGTCTTTGAAGTGGGGTAGTTTACTGGAGTTGAGGTGGAGTCTTTGAAGTGGGGTAGTTTACTGGAGTTGAGGTAAAGTCTTTGAAGTGGGGTAGTTTACTGGAGTTGAGGTGGAGTCTTTGAAGTGGGGTAGTTTACTGGAGTTGAGGTGAAGTCTTTGAAGTGGGGTAGTTTACTGGAGTTGAGGTGGAGTCTTTAAAGTGGGGTAGTTTACTGGAGTTGAGGTGGAGTCTTTGAAGTGGGGTAGTTTACTGGAGTTGAGGTGGAGTCTTTGAAGTGGGGTAGTTTACTGGAGTTGAGGTGGAGTCTTTGAAGTTGGGTAGTGTACTGGAGTTGAGGTGGAGTCTTTGAAGTGGGGTAGTTTACTGGAGTTGAGGTGGAGTCTTTGAAGTGGGGTAGTTTACTGGAGTTGAGGTAAAGTCTTTGAAGTGGGGTAGTTTAACTGGAGTTGAGGTGGAGTCTTTGAAGTGGGGTAGTTTAACTGGAGTTGAGGTGGAGTCGTTGAAGTGGGGTAGTTTACTGGAGTTGAGGTGGAGTCTTTGAAGTGGGGTAGTTTACTGGAGTTGAGGTGGAGTCTTTGAAGTGGGGTAGTTTACTGAAGTTGAGGTAAAGTCTTTGAAGTGGGGTAGTTTAACTGGAGTTGAGGTGGAGTCTTTGAAGTGGGGTAGTTTACTGGAGTTGAGGTGGAGTCTTTGAAGTGGGGTAGTTTACTGAAGTTGAGGTAAAGTCTTTGAAGTGGGGTAGTTTAACTGGAGTTGAGGTGGAGTCTTTGAAGTGGTGTAGTTTAACTGGAGTTGAGGTGGAGTCTTTGAAGTGGGGTAGTTTACTGGTGTTGAGGTAAAGTCTTTGAAGTGGGGTAGTTTACTGGAGTTGAGGTGAAGTCTTTGAAGTGGTGTAGTTTACTGGAGTTGATGTGGAGTCTTTGAAGTGGGGTAGTTTACTGGAGTTGAGGTGGAGTCTTTGAAGTGGGGTAGTTTACTGGTGTTGAGGTGGAGTCTTTGAAGTGGTGTAGTTTACTGGTGTTGAGGTGGAGTCTTTGAAGTGGGGTAGTTTACTGGTGTTGAGGTGGAGTCTTTGAAGTGGTGTAGTTTACTGGTGTTGAGGTAAAGTCTTTGAAGTGGGGTAGTTTACTGGTGTTGAGGTGGAGTTCAAATATGATTATTTTGGGGGTCCCCAGTTCAAATATGATTATTTTGGGGGGTCCCAACAGTTCAAATATGATTATTTTGGGGGTCCCCAGTTCAAATATGATTATTTTGGGGGTCCCCAGTTCAAATATGATTATTTTGGGGGTCCCCAGTTCAAATATGATTATTTTGGGGGTCCCAACAGTTCAAATATGATTCTTTTGGGGGTCCCAACAGTTCACATATGATTCTTTTGGGGGTCCCAACAGTTCAAAAATGATTCTTTTGGGGGTCCCAACAGTTCACATATGATTATTTTGGGGGTCCCAACAGTTCACATATGATTCTTTTGGGGGTCCCAACAGTTCAAATATGATTATTTTGGGGGTCCCCAGTTCAAATATGATTCTTTTGGGGGTCCAAACAGTTCAAATATGATTATTGATTATCATTGATGATTATTGATTATATAGTGTATATTGAAATTGTATTTCCTTTAGAGGATAGCCCCTTGAGATGTATCATCTGTTTTAGAGGGGGTCCTCGGGCACAACACAATGAATACAGTACACAGACAAAACAATACATTAAACATGTCGACACAGAACAGTACACTTACAACATCAACAAAACAGATGCTCTCCAAACCACTCATACACTACATCAAGACCAGAAGCAACTGCACTGAAACACCTAACAAAATACTAATCATAGATTATAGATTATTGATATATGATTGAGAACCACTGAGAACACTCAATATAAGGTCATGTTAGCAATCAGTAGATGTTTGTAGATTAGTTGGCTTCAAGGAGATATCTTTATCCATTTAAACCATGTACTTAGTTCACCCCAGGGGTTTATACTGGGCCCTCTCCTTTTTTACATTTTTCTTTACATAATTGATATACCAAATCAACATTCATCCGTCTACCTACGGCTTATCTGGAGTGGGGTCGTTGAGGTAACGGTGCCAGCCTTCTATCTGCACCAAAAAATAACGGATCTACAACAGGTTGTGTTGCGATGTTTAGTGTCCAGTTGATGAAATATAGACCTGTATAATTAGTGTGTGGTTTAGAGGTGATTATACAGCTTTGAAGACATTAATGATTAAGTTATTTTTGATCGATTTTACAAATGGCAAACAAGGAATAATGCATGTAATGCATGCTGCTTGAATGCTGAAATGCCCAGAAGTGTTCTGGACGATGTTATCTCATGGCGGTGTATCACAGCCTCTACACAGACCCCCATTGTAGAGGTTGTTATCTCATGGCGGTGTATCACAGCCTCTACACAGACCCCCATTGTAGAGGTTGTTATCTCATAGCGGTGTATCACAGCCTCTACACAGACCCCCATTGTAGAGGTTGTTATCTCATGGCGGTGTATCACAGCCTCTACACAGACCCCCATTGTAGAGGTTGTTATCTCATGGCGGTGTATCACAGCCTCTACACAGACCCCCATTGTAGAGGTTGTTATCTCATGGCGGTGTATCACAGCCTCTACACAGACCCCCATTGTAGAGGTTGTTATCTCATGGCGGTGTATCACAGCCTCTACACAGACCCCCAGTGTAGAGGTTGTTATCTCATGGCGGTGTATCACAGCCTCTACACAGACCCCCAGTGTAGAGGTTGTTATCTCATGGCGGTGTATCACAGCCTCTACACAGACCCCCATTGTAGAGGTTGTTGTAGAGGTTGTTATCTCATGGCGGTGTATCACAGCCTCTACACAGACCCCCATTGTAGAGGTTATTATCTCATGGCGGTGTATCACAGCCTCTACACAGACCCCCATTGTAGAGGTTGTTATCTCATGGCGGTGTATCACAGCCTCTACACAGACCCCCATTGTAGAGGTTGTTATCTCATGGCGGTGTATCACAGCCTCTACACAGACCCCCATTGTAGAGGTTGTTATCTCATGGCGGTGTATCACAGCCTCTACACAGACCCCCATTGTAGAGGTTGTTATCTCATGGCGGTGTATCACAGCCTCTACACAGACCCCCAGTGTAGAGGTTGTTATCTCATGGCGGTGTATCACAGCCTCTACACAGACCCCCATTGTAGAGGTTGTTATCTCATGGCGGTGTATCACAGCCTCTACACAGACCCCCATTGTAGAGGTTGTTATCTCATGGCGGTGTATCACAGCCTCTACACAGACCCCCAGTGTAGAGGTTGTTATCTCATGGCGGTGTATCACAGCCTCTACACAGACCCCCAGTGTAGAGGTTGTTATCTCATGGCGGTGTATCACAGCCTCTACACAGACCCCCATTGTAGAGGTTGTTATCTCATGGCGGTGTATCACAGCCTCTACACAGACCCCCATTGTAGAGGTTGTTATCTCATGGCGGTGTATCACAGCCTCTACACAGACCCCCATTGTAGAGGTTGTTATCTCATGGCGGTGTATCACAGCCTCTACACAGACCCCCATTGTAGAGGTTGTTATCTCATGGCGGTGTATCACAGCCTCTACACAGACCCCCATTGTAGAGGTTGTTATCTCATGGCGGTGTATCACAGCCTCTATACAGACCCCCATTGTAGAGGTTGTTATCTCATGGCGGTGTATCACAGCCTCTACACAGACCCCCATTGTAGAGGTTGTTATCTCATGGCGGTGTATCACAGCCTCTACACAGACCCCCATTGTAGAGGTTATCTCATGGCGGTGTATCACAGCCTCTAAACAGACCCCCATTGTAGAGGTTGTTATCTCATGGCGGTGTATCACAGCCTCTACACAGACCCCCATTGTAGAGGTTGTTATCTCATGGCGGTGTATCACAGCCTCTACACAGACCCCCATTGTAGAGGTTGTCTCATGGCGGTGTATCACAGCCTCTACACAGACCCCCATTGTAGAGGTTGTCTCATGGCGGTGTATCACAGCCTCTACACAGACCCCCAGTGTAGAGGTTATCTCATGGTGGTGTATCACAGCCTCTACACAGACCCCCAGTGTAGAGGTTATCTCATGGTGGTGTATCACAGCCTCTACACAGACTCCCAGTGTAGAGGTTATCTCATGGTGGTGTATCACAGCCTCTACACAGACTCCCAGTGTAGAGGTTATCTCATGGTGGTGTATCACAGCCTCTACACAGACTCCCAGTGTAGAGGTTATCTCATGGTGGTGTATCACAGCCTCTACACAGACTCCCAGTGTAGAGGTTATCTCATGGTGGTGTATCACAGCCTCTACACAGACTCCCAGTGTAGAGGTTATCTCATGGTGGTGTATCACAGCCTCTACACAGACTCCCAGTGTAGAGGTTATCTCATGGTGGTGTATCACAGCCTCTACACAGACCCCCAGTGTAGAGGTTGTTTCTGCAAACAGTCGTTGGACCAGTGTCGACTAGCCTCGATACCCAGGCTTTCATTTCATCTGCGCGAAAAATGAAAGCCTGGATTTACGCATGGGCTGCACTGGCCTAAACGTGGGAGTCAACCCTTCCGCGTAGGCGTCGCTTCAAATGATGTGACGTCAGGGCTCTGAGTGGTGTGCACCCCTCAAAATAACACCGTGAGGAAATCATTACCAGTGGAACTTCAAACGAGGCTATGCGAGGAAAATGAGGGGAATGGCTGAAGAACCCACCACACCATCTAAGAAAAAAACCAACGTGTGCCGACTCTGTGGAAATAACTTTGACAGTCCGTTAGAATGGTATACTCCAGCAACCAGTGGTTTCTGCTTCTGGTCGACACAATAACAGTGCTGCACTGGGGGGGGGGGGGGGAAGAGACCGGGGCTGACCGACAGATCGGTGAACCAATCAGGGTGTGCGCAAATCTGAGCCGCGACCCATTATAGGGTCCATTTGGTTCCATTTGCACACAAGTTACAGACACATAAGGGTCCATTTGGTTCCAAACTATCATTTAGCTGGAACCCTGGAACTCCCTCAAGGACCCCTGGGTGTCCCCGGACCCCACTTTGGGAAGCACTGACGTGAAGCATTGGGGCGAGAGCAGAAATCACAGTGAGAGTTATTGTGAGACTGCCAGAGAGACGTCCCATCAGTTATGAGGAGGAACAGAGACTGCCAGAGAGACGTCCCATCAGTTATGAGGAGGAACAGAGACTGCCAGAGAGACATCCATCAGTTATGAGGAGGAACAGAGACTGCCAGAGAGACATCCCATCAGTTATGAGGAGGAACAGAGACTGCCAGAGAGACATCCCATCAGTTATGAGGAGGAACAGAGACTGCCAGAGAGACGTCCCATCAGTTATGAGGAGGAACAGACTGCCAGAGAGACATCCCATCAGTTATGAGGAGGAACAGACTGCCAGAGAGACATCCCATCAGTTATGAGGAGGAACAGTGAGACTGCCAGAGAGACGTCCCATCAGTTATGAGGAGGAACAGTGAGACTGCCAGAGAGACATCCCATCAGTTATGAGGAGGAACAGTGAGACTGCCAGAGAGACATCCCATCAGTTATGAGGAGGAACAGACTGCCAGAGAGACATCCCATCAGTTATGAGGAGGAACAGACTGCCAGAGAGACATCCCATCAGTTATGAGGAGGAACAGTGAGACTGCCAGAGAGACATCCCATCAGTTATGAGGAGGAACAGTGAGACTGCCAGAGAGACATCCCATCAGTTATGAGGAGGAACAGTGAGACTGCCAGAGAGACATCCCATCAGTTATGAGGAGGAACAGTGAGACTGCCAGAGAGACATCCCATCAGTTATGAGGAGGAACAGACTGCCAGAGAGACGTCCCATCAGTTATGAGGAGGAACAGACTGCCAGAGAGACATCCCATCAGTTATGAGGAGGAACAGTGAGACTGCCAGAGAGACATCCCATCAGTTATGAGGAGGAACAGGCTGGAGCTAACGTCAAACGGCAAATGTCAGAGGAGCCGACCGAGATAGGACTGTGTGTGTGCGTGCGTGTGTGCGCGTGAGCCTGTGTGTGTGTGCGCGCAAATACAAATAAATCACACCCGTGTGAAGTGAGGGGCGCTCTTATATCATCGTACATCATCATACATCATCTCATTCTGGCCAATCAGAATTTGCGTCCTCACCAAGTTCGTCTTCAATGTTTGCGTTTGTACAAACCTTCAAAGCTGGACATCAAAAAACAAGTGACAACAACTGTGCAGTGACGGTCCTCTGGGCACAGCCCAACAGGTGATGGAGGGGGAGAGAGAGAGAGAGAGAGAGAGAGAGAGAGAGAGAGAGAGAGAGAGAGAGAGCAGCCACTGCCCATGCAAGAGGGCATCCTGCCAAGTCACATGGTCTGCCATGGAAAGCTGTCATATTTATGAATGATTACCCGGTGAATGTCTTGATATAACCTCCAAAACCTCCAAATGGCATTTACACCCACATTTTGTGTTGGGCATTAACACAACGAATGCGCCAGCGTCCTTCAAAATAAAGGCGCTAGAGTGCCAGCGGATATGGCCGATTTTACTCTGAATGAAAAGTCCCTCCCTTCCGCCCCACCCCCTCCCCCCCCCAAAAAAACGGGAGGCATACTCTTCCATTCTTACCTCGCGCTATGGTCACGCTAAAGTCTCTCTAGAAGCGTTAATATTCCAAACGAGATGCATGCTGAAGTCAGAAATGAAGACGGAAGTATGCCCATCTGGTCAAAACCATGGAGAGCTTCGGAGCCGCAAACAAGGAAGTGAGCGGCAGTGCGCTGCATGCGCGAATCAACAAGGAGTACATTGCAGAAGGAGATGCCACCCCCCCCCAAAAAACCCACAATATAGCTATATATTTTTTTATATCAATAAAAAAGACAAAAAGACGCCTATACACGTCTTTAGCATCCCGTTTGTTTTGATATAAAAGACGTGTATACACGTCCAAGGCAAACATGGTGTTAAATCAGTCTGTCTGGCCGTGCTGATTGAAAGTGAAACACGCTCTGGTAGAAACACGCAGAGGGTCGGTGGACTGACACATTATTATTTCTCATCCGTCCCAAAGCGATTGATACTCATTGCCGGGGAATGCGTGCTCCCACTTTAACTCCAAGTTAGCATGCTGACCCATCTTACCTGGTTTGTGGTTGCGCTTAATACGGGGCGGGAATACGTAATGACCTCAAATGTGTGCAGGCTTTCTTTCTGCAGCTGCGACGCTGTTAGAAATATCACCTGCAGTTATGGTAATAAATGTATTAATCGCTTAACGGTTAAGCGCTTAATAAGCGCTTAAATGAAGCCTTAACCCATTCTGGGCGGGAACCCCTGTTGGTGTTTATTATAGCATTATGTTATACTTTAGCTGTTGAAAAATAGCAGATCTACAAGCTCATAGGTCTGCCATTTTTTGAAAAATCTCGAAAATGTGTCCCAAATGTTTGAATATATTCTTTCAGAGCGAACCTTTTTAACTCAAATCTTTGCTTCTGGAGGGGGTCCCTGGAACAACATATTTTCAGATGGGGGTCGGCGGACTATTACATCTTTTTTGGGGGTCCTTGACATGAAAATGTTTGAGAACCACTGACATAGAAACGAGGTTTTTCGTCCTCAGGTCTAAATGGGTTAAGCGCTTAAACCAGGGGTGCTCTCATCAGGCGGTACGGGAGAACATGTACAGTAGGGGGTCCCTGCTTCAGCTCTCTCTCTCAGCTAAGGGGTCCTTGACTGGGAAAAACACGTCGAAGAATTGTACGGCTCTAGCAGTGATTCTCAGCCCGTTTAATTTCAATGACCCCCCCAGTTTGACATGCATTAGGCTACGGACCCCCCATTTAATGGCATTTTTATCTCTGAGACCCCCAATTTATGTAGTAAAATCACTGCTAAGTAACTCTGAGGGTCACGGGTAACAGGTCCATTTGGTTCCATTTTGTACACTCTCAGAGTTACAGACCTGCATGGGTCCATTTTGGTTCCTAACTATATCATTTGGCTGAGGACCCCTGGGGGTCCCCGGGACCCCACTCTGAGAACCACTGGCTCTCAAACATTTTCCCCTCTCCTTTATACATCAAATCACTTCGCAGAAAATGGCCGATCTTATCTACAAGCTTTCACAACTTGTAGATCTGATATTTTAACACATTGCCGGCTATTTTTGGGTCGTGCCCAGAATAGGGAGGATGCTTTGAGGATCTGTGATGTTTGGGATGTGTTGCATTTCACAACGTTTGTTCCATTTCTTTCGGGTTGCAGAGGATTTCTCTCCTATTGCGAGGTGTTAAAGTACTTTACGCTGACATCAGACCAGTGATGGAAGGAACTATAAGTAGGCTACATTCTGCACGAGTACTTTTACTTTGGGTACTTTATGTACATTTTGATCAGCCTGGCTCCAGCCCTGAATCGCTGACATTAACCCATTTAGGCCTGACATTGAAATTTAAATAATCCTACTATAAATGCGCCACGTCTCTGCGTACGTGTGTACGTGTGTGCGTGTGTGCGTGCGGTTGTAATGCACGTAACTCGAGAACCGTTTGACCCACCGACTTCACATTCGACACACGCGTTCCACACCCCCACAGGGAGTGCAGTGCCAGGTGAAAGGAGTTGGCCTCATTAGGCCCCACTGGCAGAGCCTGACCAGAGCCTTCCGCCGCAATCGGTGTATGAATGCGTGTGTGAATGGGTGAATGTACAATCTACAGTATGTAAAGCGCCTTGGATAAAGGCGCTATATAAATGCACCATTTACCATTTACCATTTTATACCGGGCACTGCACTCCCTGTGGAACGCGTGTGTCGAATGTGAAGTCGGTGGGTCAAACGGTTCTCGAGTTACGTGCATTACACACACGCACACACACACACACACACACGCAGACTTGGTGCATTTATAGATAGACTAGACCTGTACATGCCCGTCGCAGTCGGCCACCGGCCGACTTGGGAACGATGCAACTTGGGAACCTAATGATATACGTTGTCATAGCACCCGTTTTAACTGTCAGCCGGTGTCCCACATGGAGATCTGTGTATGTGCCTGTGTGTGTGAAGACTGCAAACGGAAAAGTGCACTTGGCAATCAATTCGGCCCACTGGCAGAGCCTGATTGGTTGAGCCTCAATTGGCTGAGGCAGAGGCTGGACATTGCACAGGTGAAAGGAGTTGGCCTCATTAGCCCCACTGGCAGAGCCTGGCCCAGGTGAAAGGAGTTGGCCTCATTAGGCATAACATAATGCTTAAAACACCAACAGGGGTTCCCGCCCAGAATGGGTTAAAAAAAGATGTCCTGGCGATTCAAGTCTGGTGACTCTGCCTACGGCGGCGTCAGTCTCGAAAATCTGATCGAAGCAGCTGATTGGCCATCATCGGCCCTGTCACGAGTCGACAGCGTCAAACAACAAACATGGCTGCCCCCACTGCGGTAACTCGCGACCGCATCAATCTGGCTATATTAAATGGACCTATGATAAATAGTTTCTTTACAGGTTTTATAAACATCATCGTCCGACATAATTATTTTACCGCTTTTGTTTACATGCCTAGTAGCGCTCATTGGCTGTGTTTGTTTGGTTAGCAACCCGGGTTAGCCATAGCCACATGATTGACAACAACGTCATCTGCTTTCCTATACTATTCCGATTGGTTGGTATGAACCAATCGCCGAAGACTGCCGCTTTGACAACGCCCATCCCAGAAACGGCTGCCGTGGGGAGGGCTTTCAGTCTGAATAATGAAGTGAAACGAAATGAAAATGTTGATACCAATACTTTTTCTTCTTCTTCCAGACTTTCACCTGTACCCTTTTTGGTGTTTTAAGCATTATGTTACACTTTAGCTATTGAAAAATAGCAGATCTACAAGCTCATAGCGGCACCGAGTGTCGCGCTACGAGCTTGTAGATCTGCTATTTTTGAAAAATAGTGGCGCAATATCTTTGAATATATTATTCTTTCAGAGCGAAGGTTTTTTTAATTCATATCTTTGCTTCTGGGGAAGAGGGTCCCTGGAACAACATATTTTCAGATGGCGGTCGGCGGCCAAATACATATATTCTTTGGGGACCTTGACATGAAAATGTTTGAGAACCACTGACATAGAAACATAGGTTTTTTTCAGGAAACTGTCATGATTTAGAAGGTAAGGTAAGGTAAGGTACATTTTATTTATAAAGCGCCTTTCAAAACAAATGTCACAAGGTGCTGTACAACAAACAAAATTAAATAAAACAAGAGCAACACAATGACAGAGTAGTGATAAAATATATAAACATGCAGTACCAAATAGACAGTATTACAAACAAAAGTGCATACGAAACAAATGGGTTTTTAGCAGCTTTTTGAACGTATCGACAGATTCTGCCCTCCTTAGGGCAAAGGGGTAATTCATTCCATAGGGTAAGCCGCAAAAGCTCTATCGCCTTTAGTTCTTAGTCTTGTAATAGGAATTTTAAGAAGGTCTTTGCCTGAAGACCTCAGTGTTCTCACATTTGCTTTGGGGGATAATAGTTCAGTTATGTACATGGGAGACAGCCCATGGAGAGCTTTAAAAGTGATTAATACAATTTTAAAAGCAATTCTGCAGTCAATTGGAAGCCAGTGTAAAGCAACAAGCACAGGGGTGATATGAGACCTTCTAAAAGTGTTCGTTAAAAGTCTGGCAGCTGCATTCTGCACCAGCTGGAGGTGGTGTATTGAAGAGCGACTGAGGGTAGTGAATAATAATAATAATAATAATAATAATAAAACTTATGTATACCACCTTTCATGACATGAAATGCAGCTCAAAGTGCTTTACAGAGCAATGAAGAGAGAAAAAAAGAAAAGAAAAGCAAGGGCAGTAATGCAATACAGTGAGGACATGAATAACAAAAGAAATACAAAAAACATGAATTACAATAGTCCAGCCGGGAAGAAATAAAAGCGTGAATGAGTTGTTCCAGATCTCGAGGGGTTAAAAGCGACTTGATTTTGGCAATGTTTCTTAGCTGAAAGAAACCGGTTTGAACCACTTTTTTAATAGAAGACATTTAGTAGAATCTGTTCTCAGTCCTATAAATGGGTAAATCTATGCCTGCTTCACACCTGGCTCTTTGCACTTACTCAGCTGTTTTTCTTTTCTATTCTTGGTGTGTGTGTGTGCGTGCACGGCGTGTGTATGTGTGCGTGTGTAGACTGTGTGTGTGTGACATGGACAGACTTGGTCGAAATGAGTTCATTGGAGAAGTGCGGGTGGCCTTGAAGAAACTGACAGGGGGGGAGAACAAGAGATTCAACATGGGACTGGAGAGAATTACACAGGTACATACACTCTGTGTGTGTGTGTGTGTGTGTGTGTGCGTGTGCGTGTGCGTGTGCGTGTGCGTGTGCGTGTGCGCGCGTGCGTGTGTGCGTGCGTGTGTGTATGTGTGCGCACACGTGCGTGCGTGTCAGTACAATCATTGCCATGCTGAAATTGTGCAGGGTCATCAATCTGTCCGTAATTCGAAGACTTTAATGTTTTATTTCACACACCATTATAATGTTCTTATTTTGATAAGACCCAATTTCTGAATGTCAGGCTCCAAGGTTTTCTTCAGAAAATGTACGACACTGATTCACTACAACTCTATGGCACATTAGGAGTCCAATCAGTACTTTAGTGGTTCTCATTTAAGGTTTCATTTGCAACGACCCCCTTAACTCTGAGAGTGTAACAAATGGAACCAAATGGGTCCATTTCGTTCCATTTGTTACACTCTCAGAGCTCCATTTCCGTCACCGCTAAACCCCTTATCCCTGAACTTCTTTGCCTTTTTTTTTACTATTTTGAAAAACATTTTTGAATAGTTCAACTAGCCAATCTACATTGACACGTTGTGAGCTTGTAGACTGGCCATTTTAACTATTCAAAAATGTTTTGCAAAATAAAATAAAAAATAAAAAAGGCAAAGAAGTTTAGGGATAAGGGGTTTAGCGGTGACGAAAATGGAGCCCTCAGAGTTAAAAGCCCTTGTTATGGTCATTCAGGGCTATAGTGTGTTTTCCATTCTTTTTGGAGCAAATTATTGAATTTTGACAAAAATGTCCACCACCAGAGCCATAGAGTAAGACAGAGTTATGACATTGAGGGGGCAGAAAACAGCCCGGTCACGTGGTTCATGTACTCGCGTGAGCCCATGGACTTAATGCATTCCGTAAACTTCCGGTGTCACTATTCACCAATAGAGCGTCGCAGTCCCGCCCCCTACCATGGCCCAGGAAATGATTCTCCGTTCATTTTCCTCATAGACATTTGAGAAAGTATTTATTTAAAGACGTTTACGCCGCGGACAAAGCCAACTCTTGTCGTGACAAATCATGACAACAAACACAATTTTTAGGGGCCAAACAAAGAATTAGAAAGTAGAAAAAAACGGCAGGTTACAACACTTTTTTTGTTGTTTTTATTATTTGTTTGGT